>NC_051178.1:187364770-187595381 GCF_013339695.2 Rhipicephalus sanguineus
AGAAAGGACAGGGGAGGGGAGGGAGAGGAAGGAGGGGGGGGAGGTGGAGAGGGTGAACCATAGCATAGCTATGTATAGTATAGCAAGGGGTGGGGAATGGAGGGGAGGTTTAGGAGAGAAAGGACGAGGGGAGAGTGAAGAATAGCATAGCTATGTATAGTATAGTATAGCAAGGGGTGGGGAATGGAGGTGAGGTTTAGGAGAGAAAGGACGAGGGGAGAGGGTGAAGAATAGCATAGCTATGTATAGTATAGCAAGGGGTGGGGAATGGAGGTGAGGTTTAGGAGAGAAAGGACGAGGGCAGAGTGAAGTATAGCATAGATATGTATAGTACAGTATAGCAAGGGGTGGGGAATGCAGGTGAGGTTTATGAGAGAAAGGACGAGGGGAGAGTGAATAGCATAGCTATGTATGGTATAGCAAGGGGTGGGGAATGGAGGTAAGGTTTAGGAGAGAAAGGACGAAGGGAGAGGGTGGGGAATGGAGGTGAGGTTTAGGAGAGAAAGGACGATGGGAGAGGGTGAAGGATAGCATAGCTATGGAGGTGAGGTTTAGGAGAGAAAGGGCAGAGGGTGAAGCATATGTATAGTATAGTATATCGAAGGGTGGGAAAGGGAAGTGAGGAGGAGGGGAAAGGATTGAGCATAGCATATTGTCACGGGATCGTGACGCCGACGAAGGCAGCAGTCGGCGTGTCCGAAATGAAACTTTATTTGGCCGAACTTGTGGCCGGGAAACGGACAGTCAAACTACAGAAATACACGCTGTACACTGATGGCCAAAATGAAACTTTATTTGTCCGAACTTGTGGCCGGGAAACGGAATAAAGTCAAACTACAGCAATACACGCTGTACACTGATAGCGGCGAACAGAGCGTCGGCCGTCGATAAACTGAACCGCGGCAAGGCGCGTCGGCATTTATACATGCGCGGCATCGAACAATCCAGCCTTATCGCTGGTGGCCGCGTTAGTTCGAGAATAAACTCAACTGTTCGCGTTTGCGCGCTCAAGCCTAGCAGATGATCCTAAAATAATCTCGAATGTTCCCAGACATTCTGGCGCGGTTCGCGCAAGACAGCAGCTACACGTGCAATGGGCCAGTGACAGAAAACATAGATAGAAAGGAGCGTGTGTCGCAAGGGGTGGGAAAGGGAAGTGAGGGTGAGGAGGGAAAGGAGGAGGTAACTCCACCAGCTCCCTTGTTTCCTCAGTCTTTGTACCACTATAGTGCGTGGCTGCCCCAATGTTTTTTTCGGGAGGGAGGGGGTTGTTCAACCATACTTTATGTATGTTTGTGAGTGCGTTTGTATGTGTTCGTTTTAATCACACACGCAAAATTGAAAAATTTTCGTGGGCATCGTGGTAAGCCAGACGAGTCGCCCGTCCGCTCTGCAGCCATTTCGGTGCGGTGTGTGCGCTATGTCACAGTTTCGAAATGCTCCTTGGCAGCCAGAGTTTCTCCCTTGCTTTAGTAAAATGGCAGGAAAGGCCTTGAAGTGGATACTTGTAGGCTGTACTGTCGCTTGTATTTCTTCTGCACCTACATCGCTTGCACGTCAAGAGGTGCACGTCAGTGGTGCTACCGTAATTACTAAGAAGCACGTATGACGCATACAACCTTCCTGCTCCGTGTCACTCCTAATCTCCCGCCCGCCCATGCGACAGGAACGGCTTCTTTTTCACCGAAATTTATTCTGTGGCACTCTTAAAATAATAATAATAATAATAATATCCGGTGCAATGACTGTGAAAGCATTACGTTGCTTCTTGCCAACTCTTCCAAGTGTGAGATGATTTTTCCCATTTACAGATGTGTTGTAACCGCGCGTGGAGAGCACTTACTTTTGGAACGTGTAGAGCGTTTAAAGTTTTTGATAATTTGTAATGACTGCATTACCACAAGTATCTTCAATGTACTGCTGCCTCGCGAAAGGCGCAGTTTCATTAGTTCAAAAGATTACAATAAAAGGTATTGTTACCTCCTATATACTGCATTTTTTAACAATACATGTATACTCGAGGGCGTTTTTTTAACACGAAAGTGTTTTATGCCGGGGTCCACCACGGCTCCACTGACGTATTTCCGTCACGGATATGACGTTGTAAAATATAAAGACTAACAGATGGCAAAGAAAAAGAGCTAGAAGAAAAAGTTCCGTCACCGGGAGTCGAACTTACGACCCCTCACTCCGCAGCGCGCGGCGCGAAACGATTAGGCCACAGACGGCACGTCCTTCGTCATGCTAACGGCGAGTTATTTATATACACAATTTGCCGGTGGCGGTACTCCGAGATCGGTGGTACATCAGATGTTTTTGTCATCACTAGCGGCATGGCGCGAAGGGCTCGAAGAGCGTAGAGTTACTGTATATGCTACCTATAGGTAAAGGTAGCATATACAGTGACTCTAGAAGAGCGCGCTTTAAAGATCGACAGTCCACGCGTTGCGATGAGTGCGCGCCTCTACAGGGCGTGGTCGCTCGTGCGCGCGCTTATCTCGTGATGGCTTTGGTTTGTACGCCTTCTGCTCGCACCGCAAGTTTGCGTTGAGAGCACGATTGGTCACTTCGCTCACTGCAGCGGCCGCTTTTGCGAAACGAGCGCGCTGCTCACACAAACATAAGTTACAACAGTGACAGTTCGTGCTCATCCTGTGTATGTTCGTTCCGTGCGTTCTTTCTGCTTGAGCAGCGCGTTGCAAGTTTCGAGCTGCTTGCCGTTCTTCGCGTGACATTACAAGTTGTTGCTATAGCATTCATTCCTTCGCCGTTGGGGCGAAAGAATTCCCAACAAACGCTCAACTACGTCTGTGAAGACACGTTTCACTTTCGTGTTATACCGATCCCTATGACAGATGGATCAGCCATGTTTTTTTTCCTTATTCGTGTTTCATTCGTATTTGAAAATTTCTATTTCTCACAGTGTTATAAAGTACTCGTGATGTAACGGAGAAACGATGCCAGTCATGCTATGTATTTTTCCCGAAGCTTCTCACGTCTTCAATTGAACTACTGCGTCACCTGTCTTGTTGTCTACGCTTCCTGGTTGACTTTAAGTGCAGTGCCACACTGCAGCCATCCAACAATTTAATAATTTGCGCTCTGTTCAAAATGAGCCCGCTAAAAGCGTTTCAGCACAGCTGCTTTTAAGTCTCACGTCGCGCTCGTTAGATGGCAGGTTAGACGCCGGCAGCGGAATAAGCGGAGCGCGAAGCTTGGCCAAGTACACTTGCCATATCACAGGGGCGTAGCCAGAAATTTTTTTCTGGGGGGGGGGGGGGGGGTTCAACCATACTTTAAGTATGTTCGTGCGTGCGTTTGTATGTGTGCATGTCTATATGCGCAAGCAAAATGGAAAATTTTCGGGGGGGGGGGTTGAATTTTTTTGCGGGGGGGGGCACCTTCTTGATCTGAAGTGGGGGTAGGACAGGCAGATGTGATCGAGTGTCATTTTGAGCTCTGTATATGCCATGGCAAAAAAAAAAAAAAATCAGGGGGGGGGGGGGCACGGGGGCCCGGTGTCCACCCCACCCCCACTGGCTACGCCACTGCCCCCCCACCCCCTTGGCTACACCCCTGCCGCATCAACAAAGGGAACAATAGAATGGCCTCTAAATAGTGTGTATGTCTTAAAGGGGCCCTGCAACACCTTTCTTAATTATATTGGAATAGTCTCATTATTGACGTATGACTCTTCACGAGTCATATGCCGCAAAAATTTTTCGAATCCGTCAAGTCTAAGTGGTGTTACCAAATTATAGAGATCACGTTCCGCAGCTTTCTCTCTCAACTCAACGCAGCGAGCGCGCGGAAAGCTGCGCGCGGCGTGAGGGGAGGGAGGGAGGGAGGGCGGAGGTGCGAGGAGGCGACGTCAGCGCCGGCGGCATTTTTTTCATTTTTTTTCTCTCTGGCGTCTCGGCGCAACCACGTGGTCTGTGCCGCCACTTCCGGTCGGCTTGCGTCGTTCTCGTCGAGCGGAGTCGATCGCGCTGTGTATCGCGCGTGCTTGAAAACTGCGCGTCGGTTTGGTAATGTTGGGTGTGCACCTCGAACGCCGTAGTGTTTTCATCACTCTGCCAACCATGGAAGCAAACGTGCGCGCTCGTTTGGAACGAATGACAGCTGAGATCGGTTTCGGCCCATACTCCGATACACCGCCTCGTAAGACGGCACTGGCAGACGACCCCGAAGCGCCGCCATTACCGGACGCCAGCATTGTTATCGGAGACACGCTGCGCCCGTGCCTCGGTCGGTCGTGAGAACGTGCCGACGATGCAGTTCTCAGCTGACGAGGCAACACTCGAACGGCTGCCACTCTCAACGGCAACCGGCGATGGTCAAAAGCACAGAAATATTCACGTTTTCGGCACTGCGCATGGCGAAGAAAACGGAACCACGCAACTACGAGCAGACGAGCTGTCGGTGAGACCGGAAGTGCTAATATTAATGTTTGTTCGGTGTTTTTAACGCGATAACATAATATAAACGTACATATTATCTACTTATTGAACTCAAAATTAACAACGAAAGTAATAATGAGGGTGTTATCGTGATTATAACATCAGCCAATGGTGGAACTGCCGACAATCGCGTCATATTTTGCGGACTAATACATCATTTGTCGAGAGAAGAGGGAGCGATTTTCAGCTGACTTTGAGAATTTATTGTAAATTCCAGGCCGTGCGCATCGCTATAATATTTGGCTCGCGTGTTCTCGAGAGCCTCGACTACCGATCGGCAGCGCTTTTTGAGCATGCTCGAAAAGTGTTGCAGGGCCCCTTTAATATTACTTGTGTAATTATGCTTTCTAGATGCAATCAATGAATTTAGTTGCGCATATATCCACACTGGGGGATTGCCTTGTCGGCTTTTCTCTTCTTTAAGCTTTCTCATCCTCTTTCATTGGCGTGTGGACAGGGGGAGGGGCGCTGTGGGGAGACTTCAACCTCCCTCCCCCCCGCCCCCCCCCACTTCCCCCCTTATGGAGAACCGTGCGTGCACCTTTGTCCTTTTTGACCGTCAGCTTATTGGCCAAACCGCGTCATAAGTTCAAAAGCCTATTAGCAAAACGGCGCGATCGCCGTATCGATGGATGCGAGCTGCATATAAATGAACAACCGCAGACTTTTAGTTATCTCCTTTTTCTGGAGGTCTCTATGTCACTTGCATCCAATGACTTGGCGTCAGTCAAGGAAAAGCTCAGGTAAATTACAGAGAGGCTATCCATCGTGTCATCAGCCCTCCTGTTGAGAAAGTTGCCCTTCGCGCGACGTCTTGCTCTCACAAAACCCTACTCACGTTCGCGTTTAATCCCGTGAACCTCGCGAGCACGTGTGGCCGTCGACCAACCCTGTAATGCTGCGGCGCTTTCCGTTGACATAAAACAAATAATAAGAGAAAGAAAGTGCAGTAAGGTAAAAGCGAAAGGACACACGTGAGATGTGAATGTACTGCTATAATTGCGCAAGGCTGGGGTCAATGGCTTCGTTGCACTCGAATGTTACGTGATATGATGTGAACGAAGTGTACCCGTGCCACAAAGAAAAAGTATACATAGAGTGCGACGTTTACACGCATCTGCTCAAATCCATTCTGCGGGAAAATAGGAGGTCGCTGAGCTCTAAAGAAACGAGGAAAGAAAGCAGTGTAGAACGGGACACGAATTCTTAATTGCGCACAGCTGCTCTACCCGTTTCAGAAATTCGAAGACAAACTCGGTTTTAACCTATTAAAAGCGAAAGCGGGAAAAGTTAGCATTCAGCTGGACTGATAGCGCTGCCGGAGTTGCAAACGAGGGCGTAACATGCAGTTGACAAAAAAAAAATTAAAAGGCTCTTAATTACAGACTCCTAAAGTATAGGTGCTCGGGAAAACAGAATGCGAAGTGACAAATGTATAGCACACGCTGCCATAATCACGCAGGCCAGGGAAACTGTCGGGGTCAGGGATCCCGTCAAGCTGCTTTCTCAGCAGCTTTTAATTCCTGACCTTGCATCTTTTTCACAGTTAATTGTATTTTTCGTGTACTGTGTAGACACTAAAACTGTGTGTGAATATTGCAATCACTGCAGCGTTACACAAAACTGTGTGGAAAAGAATGCTAATAAAGTGAAGTGAACTTAACTAAACTTTGGATGCTTGAGCACCCCCATCCCCCGTTGTTGTTTTTTTTTCCAGTTTCTAAGTGTATATACTTTATGCATGCGCACGTGCAAACGCGTGCACGGACATGCATATATAGAGGGGTCAGACCCTCCGAAATAAGGTGCACTACGTCCCTGACGCAGGCAGTGTATAATCACGGCACCTAGGCATATTTACTTGGTGCAGCTACCACATCACACTGACGGAGTCTTCCACAGCTATAATTTGTGGAAAGCACATAACGCTGAACTGCGTGGCACTCAAACGAAGCGGATCCGTTCGGAGTACGTGAGATGGATGTCCGCTAAATAGTCAGAAAGGTCACTGGCGGTGGGCCTCAGCTTATCAGGTCACGACCATGCATGATCTGAGCACTTTGCTCACTGATAGAGGGAACCGTCGAGAAGGTTCAGTTCGGTTACACAGCTATAGGCTGCTGATCCAGCTGTTGTCATATCGTGGCCAAATACATATGCCCTCTGAAAAGCGTCAGGGTTTTCGCAGAGGCTGTACAGTCAGTGGGGTGTTCTTATATATATATATATATATATATATATATATATATATATATATATATATATATATATATATATATATATATATATATATATATATATTTATTTATTTATTTATATATATATGACGGTTCAAGGGTCAATGGGGGAAAGGAAGACGAGGAGTTAGATTAAACTGGTGTTCTGACTGCTCTTTCTCTTCCATTTTTTTTTTCTATCTCTTTAGCATTCAATTGGGAAACCGCGAACACAAATAACATTTTCGCTTACCTAAAATTATCTCTTTAGAATTATCCTTTTTTTTTTTATTCCCCCCCGCCCTTTTTTTTTTTTTTTCACTCACACATCCTACTGCCGCACGATTCGTGGCCGATCCCCCGTGGTGGGTTGTGCCATTCCTATAGGATCAACCAACCAACCAATGTTCTGACTGACGCCATGTCTCGTCCGTTACAGTAAGTTGACAGGATCTACCTCAACAGTATCATGAGCCCACCAAAGAAGTTGATCAGCCTGCCGAAATACACCGGCGCTGAAGACGACGTCCCTGTGGACAAGTGGTTGCGTCTCTTCGAAACGAAAGCGAGCAACGCTACCTGGTCCGAACGAGATCGCATCGACTGCATCAGCGAGTACCTGGAAGGTGAGGCATTCCGCTGGTACCTCACCGAGATTTTCGACTCCGAAGATTCGTGGGAAGGCATCAAAACAAGCATGATAGCGCGATTTGCAGCCCCCGTCAGCGACCCCTTCCGCCAATTCATACACTGCAGACTCAAAAAAGAGCAGCGCATCAGGCACTATTACGAAGAGAAGACGCGCCTTGGTCGCCTTGCAGAGTTGAATTGGACGTTCACATAGTGTCAGGCTTGACCGATGGTGTACCTGAGGAGATTGAAAGGCGCTGGAATGTCGCTCGCCACCCCGGCCAAGTGGCTTGCTGCTGCGCTCCAAGCGGAAGACTCTGTCCAGAGAGATGCTTCCCAACGCTCGTCGAAGCAGCAACTCGTGCAACGGGAGCCTCATCCTACGCGACGATGGACTGCAGGATCGACGCGCACCCCGCGCAGTGAGTGCCGACGGTGTGCGTCTGCTGGTTTGCCAAATCAGTTTCACTGGCACAATGAGTGCCCTCGTCGTGAAATGGTGTCTGCTCTAGCTGACGACCAGGGAAACGAAGAGGGCGGCCCAAAGCTGCACTATTACGTTTTGGTGCGCTTGTGAACGGACACTTGGTGAACGCAACTCTAGATACAGGAGCCACTATTACCTGTATCAGTGACGCTGTGTTCAGAGAACTCAAGCTGCAATTGCTCAAGGATCCATGCATCAGTGTCCAACAAGTCACCTCAACGACAAAAACTTTGGGCCGCGTACACATACAATTGGAAATAGGGAAGATAAAGCGGGCAGTCCGAGCACACGTTCTCCAAGGCATGAAGACTGAATTCTTGCTAGGCCTGGAAAACGCCTCCTTTTTCAACCTTTCGCTCAACTTGAATACCATGACTTTGCTTCAAGACGACGAAGCTCTACACAACCCCTTTGAAAATCAAAAGTGTGTCTTCAGTGCTGGTACAACCCCGCTCCAGTCCATTGACGTCACGTACCTTTCACCGTCACAACAAGCTGCTTTGAGAGATGTGCTTCACAGTTACGAGGACATTTTCTCAAAGTCTCAGATGGACTTCGGATGTATTGCGGATGAACGACATCGCATTGTCCTCAGCAACAACGTCCCTATTCACAGACCACCATATCGATGCTCCCCGGCAGACAAAGAGGAAATTGTCAGGCAAGTGGACCTACTGCTGAAGCAAGGCGTGGTGCGTCCCTCTTTTTCACCATACGCAGCTCCTGTCATTCTTGCGGAGAAAAATGGTACTGTAACGGACGAGACATGGCGTCAGTCAGAACACCAGTTTAATATAACTCCTCGTCTTCCTCCTCTTCCTTTCCCCCATTCACCCTTGAACCGTCACATATATATATACTTTCTCATGTTTCTGTTTATTACTTCATTTTACTTCTTGTGTACTGCCGGTCTACGTTATAAATCTTAGGCAGGAGCAGTGTGGGAACAGGAGAACAGTGCGCGAACGTATCGCAAGCTCAGTGCGCAAAAACAAAAAAGCGCAAAAACTTCAAAATAAAGCCTGCGAGATGGAGGTAATAAGAGAGGCCGGCTTTCCCGCATACGCTATCAAATTGCAGGAAAGCCAGCTTTGACGAATGAGTCATTCCAATAGCAAATAAATACGTATATGGACACTCGAGATGCTTTCGCGCTGTCGCCTGTCCCGCCATCGCGATGCATGCGCGGCCCGCGCGTACTCCGTGCGAAGGTTTTCAGATGCGTGAAAGACGCACACTGCCTTTTACATACTGCGAGAACGATGAAGCTTCCAGGTGAATGCACCGAATGCACCCCCACGCTCCGCTGTTTTGATTGATACGTGTTGTATTTACGCCTATACGCCAGCGTTTGTAGTTGCACAAAAGGGTGGGCTATTCTGTAAAGGAGTCTACAAAGTGGACTGTCAACTTCGGCGTACGCTGATTGGATAGATATCGGAGTTCGCGGTTACGTTTGGTGGTGGTCGAGCTGTCTCTCGGGGCATAACCAATCAGAACATGCTGGAATGGTCAGTCCACTTAGTTGAATCGTATATAATAGCACCTCTGGTAACTACTTGACAGCACCAGGGGCCAAATTCGCGAAGCTTTTCTTGCGCAAGTTTTGGCTGCCATTGACTTGAAACCTTCGGTTATGATATACCCTGCATCACCGTGGCTTGAAATAAATAATTATTTCTCTCGGGCGTAAAAGCATACAAAGAGCAGGTTTAGAACGAAGTTCATCTTTCTATCTATTTACCAAAATATTGAAACCGGTACTCAACTAAGACATAAACATAACCTAGAAAAGTAAAGAAAAATGAGGAATAATCAAAGGTCAACATGCACACACACATATACGATCGCAAGCGCACGATAATATATATATGTGACCAGAATTAAAAATATATATTGTAGATAGAATACATAAAGAACACAAAACACTGTAGATAGAATACATAAAGTATTTTTCATGTACTTATTAAAGACCAGATGATCGATTGTTTTGTGTTTTCTTGTTAAAGTCAAACATTTCTGTCTTTCTATCCACTCGCACAAGCACGTGAACGCACGCGTATTTGCATTTTTGTTACAATGCGCATCTTTCTGCAGTTGTCGCTGTGTGCTGCTCGGCAAGTTCCGGCAACTTACTATTTCTCGTACAGCACTTAATAGTTCGTCGTTTCTGGATGGTCAGTTGTACGTATGGTGCTCGGAAGGCTTTGCTGACATTCTTGTCAACCACGGGACTATAGACTGTCGTCTGCAATGCCCGTACTCTCAGTGCGGTATGATATGCTGCGAAGTGCTTTCCTCTCCCCCTTCTTCTATCTATATTTTTCTCTGGCTCTCCAACCGGTTGGGCGTGGTGTCCCCTTTAGGAGACATTTGTTGTATAGGGCCGCCTATATTCCTCTCCCCCTGGTGTTTTTCTACATATTTATACATCTAGTAGTAACAATAATAACACCCCAATTATTGTAGACATATCACTTTCTCGAGTATGTACATGTTCATATATATATATTGACCACGGCGATGCGAAGCGTGACTTTTTAGCAGGCCGCAGGTATCGGGGAGCAATTAAGTCGGTCTCAACACTGAGCCACGCCTCACCTCTTTGAGTCGCGGTTTGGGCACGATTCCATTAGGAGACAATGGGTGATTATCCAATCGTGGTTCGTTTTCAGAAGCTACTTCTCGCACACACTGTATAGATTGCACTATGTGTGTGCATCGCCCCCTATAGATGTACGCACAGACTATCGCCCCCGGTAACGAGCGAGACAGGCTGCGCTGGCGTAGGCGCACGTATACAACAGTGGCGGCCCGTTATTTCAATATCGGGAGGCGTTGTTTCGTGCGTCATCTATTGTGCCCCTCTTAATCGTGACAGCGGCGTGCAACGCGCAGGTCAGAACAGCACACGGCCCGCGCGTTTCACTCGTTTCCTGCGCTCATTGTCAGCGTATTACCGCCGATCGGAAGTGGGTCGGCAAAGAAGCTTGTCGTAATAACGATTTCTCACGATATATTACCTGTCTCGCAGACAAAGGCACGGCCTTTTACAGGCGCCGGGAAATTGTTTCTTTTTCAGATCGAGTTATATACGCCTTCCCGTGGCGAATGAATAACTATGCGGGGGAAACGTGCCGAGGAAGTGTGTACCGTGTATACGTATGCCTGCGTGCTTTTGCGTTCTCGCAACAGCTTGCTGCAATGAGGTATAAACCTTAATTATGACATATATGTGATTTAGAACAATGTACAGCTTGTTTGTGCTGTACAGTTTAGTATCAGCGGATTCTGATATGCTATACATACGTTCGATCGTATACACCGCACATACAAAATAAGGATACGCGATCCACCTTTTGGAAACCCATTTTATTTTAACTTTGCTAAGAACATGGCAAGTCTGACTGTAAGTATTGTACAAGCAGCTATAATTAAGCGCATTTCACAGGCACTAAATGTTCGCGCACTCCAAAGAAAGAAAGAAAGAAAGAAAGAAAGAAAGAAAGAAAGAAAGAAAGAAAGAAAGAAAGAAAGAAAGAAAGAAAGAGAAAGAAAGAAAGAAAGAAAGAAAGAAAGAAAGAAAGAAAGAAAGAAAGAAAGAAAGAAAGAAAGAAAGAATGCTATACGTTATCACGCGCTCGTGCCCTCTTGAGCGTTTTGGCTGCGGCTCAGCTCTATATGTCGTTGCACCAATGTTCTGCTAATACGAAGGAGGGTATGCCTTCCTTGATAACAGAACATTGGTTCAACGACATCGAAGGGGAGCCGCAAGAAGCTAACAAGTAAACAGTAAATGATAAATATAGGAAAAGCAGCTTCCAAAAGAAATCGCTTGGTGCTGTTGATGGTTTATGTACACCGATATCACTTTATACAACGCGATGAAAAATCATCGGGACACGGGGTGTGTTGGGACTCTAGGTCCCGCAGGTCTCGATGTTGGTAACTAGCCCCCGTCATCGGACCCTTCGTCCCGCTTTAGCAGAGAGGAGAGCGCTCGTGCGTGAAGACAGAGGTTTATTTACATAGAAGCATGATGAGATATCAAAAGAGAGATCACGAGAGACGATATAGAAAACATCTTCGGCTTCTTATAGCGCCGCGTTGCCAACCCTGGGCGCATTGTCCGCATCTTCAGCCAATACGGTGTCCGGTGGTCTCGGCGCTCCGCCCACGAGGTAGGGGAAAGACACCGCTCAATACACGTAGAGAAGGCACAATCTAAAAACAATGCCCAAATATGGTCACGAACTCACAGCACCAAGATTTTAACATTCGATTCACCCTGCACTACCTGAACTGGTTCATGGTGGTGCCGTCTGGGAGCCACCGTCGTGCAAAGAACGTTTCACTTGCCGTTGTCATGCAAGCCCTCTGCTACGGTCGGCTGTCTCGCGAATTGTGGAGGTTGTGATTCGTAAAAGTCGCCACCGCTTACGTTGCCTACCATTTCAAACTACCGGAAAACGTTCACTGACGTATATATAGTGTTCACGTGACGTCACAGACAGGTTCTCTGCGCTGGGTACCTCAACATGGTGGCCACCGTGACCTTTTTTTTCTGATTAGAGTGTCAGTGCAGGGGAGGACACACAGTCGTTGCGTCCCCGCGTTCTTTTTTGCTGCCCCCGCTTTCTTCTGTTCGCCAGCCGCGCCATGGGTGAACACAAAGGAACGCGAGGGGGCACCGGCACTAATCTGATGTCACAGTTTCTTGCTCCGCGCGTTTGAGTAACAGTTCACGCAGCGTCTCAACCAGCAGGTACCCGAAGGTGGCGGCCACGGTGACGTCAGTGCACACTATGTATTTGTTGGGCGCCGTTAAAATAGCCGCGAATGCAGTTTGCTGCGTCGTCTGCTGCGATTCCAGCCATCTTGTGCTGCACGGACTCGGCATTACTCACGATTAGGTGCAGGGAATTCGTGCACTAGCCTTGCACGATGGCTGCACTTTTTCGAAACGAATAGCGCGGTGCCGACGCCGCCATGCTGAACTCGTGAAACAAATACTAGAGTGCCTCGATGGGTGGGCGAGGAGGCCATCGAGGCACTCTAACAAATACCGGAGTGCTGCGCCACCGTGAACCGGTTCACAAAGTGCAGGTGTAACGAGTGGACCTTTCTTTTGTATACGGCAGGTCCCAGAACTCTCCAGGCGAGGGGGAAGGGCCCGAAAGGGGAGATGGGGGAGGGGTCGTCAACCTCAAAGAGATCTGCTCCCTGGAACACGCGCCAAACCACGGCCGGTCTGGAGGCGCCAAACTTGCATGTCCGCGCTCTAGCGGTGGTTTTACAGGTTTCCCGTCAAAATCGCCACCTCATGCTGCAAATACTACAAGGAGAGAGGGGGGGAGGGGAGTCGACTAATCCCTCGTTGTTTGAGTCCTTAACACCTGCAAATTTCCCTTCTCGTTGGTTCACGCAGAACCGGTCCGTTGACACCTTTGTTCTCGCTTGGCTGCGAGGCCGTCTCAAGTGCATGCTCTTCTTTGGAATGCGTCGACGACTTGTCGGGTTCGCAGCCGCCGGCAGAAATCCAATGCTGGTGACGGTCATAACAGGTGTCGCTGGAGCCAAAATTTCGATTTTTTCATCTCTCCAAGATTCCATCTTCCCTTGAACTTATATATATATTGTTAAGGTGTTTAATAGACAGCACTCAACGACAATGAGTAATGGCGACAGTCACGGCAAGGCACGAACTCCCTGCGCGAGCGGCGTTCTTTCTTCAAGCAACCAAAGAGGACGACCCACTAGAAGGCGCTGGAGAGGGTAACCCATTACCATGTCCCAAGGCTTCTCTACAATAGACCTTTTTCAAGCTATCCCAGAACCCCCCGCGGGCGCGCGAAGCACTATGGGAAAAGTGTGTACGGCGAGCCCGCCGACTGTTCCGTCGCTCGCTGCTCGTTGGCGCCGTGGGAGCACCAAACGAAAAAAAAAAAAAAATAAACGCGTCGCCGCTGGTTGACTATTATTAAATCCTAAATACTACACATGTCTGAACGCAGCTGCATGTATCTCTTCGCATGAAATGCGAAAGGAATGATGAAGGTAGTGTAGGTAGTACCGAGCGGATGTATGCCGGATGTAGCAGTTACGCGGCATGCGAGTTATCACGGGCCGATACATGCAGTCAAAACGTGCTATTGTGAGCAATGTGAGCTGGAACACCGAGTTCATATGTTATTCAATGATTACTTGTTCACAAGCCGCTATGGCATTTAATGCCATAGCGACTTGTGATCGGGTTTAACTAAACTGTAGAGAGGTATTACAGTGTTCAACTATACAGATGATTATTTGATTTTACTTGAAAAGTCACGCCTTGCTCTGATAATTTGCAGTTTTTTGATACATGCTTTTAAGTTTCACAGCGGAGCATGTTTGCAGGCAGTATAGCCCGCGTTCAGCGAAATCGGTGTTTAATTTCGCGTCCGCGCATTCGAGTATTGTTAAACGAGGAATTGTCATGATTATGCACGGCATTGGGAAAAAAGAACTTGCGCACATAAGATGAGCAGTAGTTTCCAGCTGCAAAGTGATCAAAGAGGCGGGTTATGCCGCGTATCGTTGTATCGGTTTGCGAAAATCTGTTCTCAATGCAAAGAAAGGTTAACACGGACGTCCTCCATCCGTAAATAATGAAGAAACTAGAAATATTGCAGTTATTCCACATATGTATAAGAAGTCGCATGGCTTGAAGAACGTAGGGAAGCGATGTGGGGGTGAAGGTTGCGTTTGCCGCCTCAAATAAGCTTAGTCGGATTAAGGTCGCAGGGGTCTGCGGTGGACAATGAAAAATGCGGTCAGAGGCATGCCAATTGTTTTGTAAATTGTAGGAGTTAACCGCAAATTTCTCTTTCTTGTGTCCACATGTACATCGGCCAGACTGGTCGATGCATTATTACGCGCCTCAGCGAGCATCGAAATTCATTGAATGGAGCCGTCTCATCTCGCATCGCTATGTCAGTCATGAAAATGCAATCCCATCTTCGAAAGCACAGTAATTTTGTACCATCAACCTAATCAGACAACGCGAGAAATTTCGGAGGCATATCATGTCACAAATAACGCCACACTTTGTGTCAGTCAACCTTCTCAGTCGTTACAAGACAAGGAATTCATCTTTATTAATCGACTGTAAGCACGCGCCTTGGTTGTTAGACTTTTCGTGCGTATTTATGACACGCGCGACGCACTCCCATTTTTGTATATATGTATTTTTCACGCGTGCAATAAACTTTCAGTTGTGTGTGAGTGCTGGTTTGTGCATTCCCTTCCTTGTACTGCTCCTTTCTTTTTTTGCTCTAAGTATTATTCCAACCTGTAGTTATAGCACCAACGAAGGTTAGTAGGCACTTATCGTTCGTTGCATATATGGTGCGAGCGACGCAATGAATGTATCTCATTTCCCCAAATGCCGACTACCCCTATATTTCGTGTACTCTTTAAAAATCAGAACCTCACACTGTACTAGCCGACAGTGTCGATGGACGTTGATTCCAAATGCATCCGCGCATCATACACCACTCCTGCACTTCATAAGCAACCGAGTCATTTATGCCGTAAGGCGCACTGGCGCAAAAAAAAAAAAAATAATAAGGGGTGACGCTTCTGAGCCGCTAGCTCAACTGGTCGATCAGTGGGACAGATGGAAATCGTCGAGAAGCCGTCGCAGCTAAACACCGAAGTTCGAGATTTGAATTGCCCAATAACATATTGCACCTTGCCAAATTCACTGTGTCTAAGAAGTCCTGGCACGGCGCAAGCGGAAAGCTACAGCGCGATGCTTGCGCGCTCGTCGCGGCGGCTGCTGCGGTGTACACACTTTTCCCATGAGCGCTTGCGCGCCCGTTGGTGGCGCTTGTGTGCTTGAAAAAGGTCTATTACCCCGGGTACGAAAAGGGAGCCGTCCGGCGACCTAACAGCTCGTCATTATTAGTGGGTCGTAGTAGGCCTTGAGGCGCTCCACGTTGACAATGTCGCGCCCTCGACGGCGCATGTCCGAAGCTGGTTCGATGGGTTCGATCAAGTAGTTGACCGGGGATGTGCGCTCGACGACCCGGTATGGACCTTCGTATTTCGGCAGCAGTTTTGAAGAAAGGCCACTTGCAGTGGTAGGGACCGAGAGCCATACGAGCGCTCCAGGAAGGAACATGGGTTCAGAAGTGGTGGTGCCATCGCGAGTGCTCTTCTGCAGCTCTTGTTCCTGCGTCGCTGACAGTCAGGGCAGCACTGAACAAATTTTCGTACAAAGTTGTACATGCCGCGCCAGTAGCGATGGCGAATACGTTCATAGGTTTTGAAAACTCCGGCATGGCCACATTGTGGATCGTCGTGGAAGGCAGCACATATTTGTGATCTTAAGCTGCGGGGAATGACCAAGAGCCATTTACGGCCTGCGGGAGCGTAGTTCCGTCGGTGTAGCAGCCGATCACGAATGGCGAAATGGGCAGCTTGGCTTCGGAGAGATCGGGATGCAGGAGTGGTCGATGCTCCAGAAAGATAGCCGAAAAGAGAAGCGATCCATGGGTCACGGCGTTGTTCAGTAGCAACGGAGTCAATGTCGAGAGATGTGACTGAGTTTGTGCAGTTCGTTGCGCAGGCCGAGTCTGGAGGTAGAGGCGAGCGGGACAAGGCGTCCGCGTCAGAGTGCTTGCGTCCGCTGCGATAGATGACGCGAATATCGTACTCCTGAATTCGGAGTGCCCAACGGGCTAGTCGGCCAGACGGATCTTTCAACGTGGCGAGCCAACAAAGGGCATGGTGATCCGTTACCAGGTCGAACGGGCGACCGTACAGATACGGGCGGAACTTGGTAAGCGCCCATACTAGAGCTAAGCACTCCTTTTCAGTGACGCTGTAATTGGTCTCTGCTTTTGTCAGCGTGCGACTCGCATAGGCGACGACGTATTCGGAGTAGCCGGGCTTACGTTGGGCGAGGACAGCGCCAAGGCCGACCCACTAGCGTCTGTATGCACTTCAGTTGCAGCTGTCGGGTCGAAATGGCGAAGGATGGGAGGAGAGGTGAGCAGACGACGGAGCGTAGCAAACGCGACGTCGCACTCAGGAGACCCAGGAGGAGAGGTCTGTGTCACCGCGTAGGAGCTGGGTCAACGGCGACATGATGGACGCGAAATTTCGGACGAAGCGCCGGAAGTAGGAGCACAGTCCGACAAACTTCGAAGCTCTTTAATGGTAACAGGCTTCGGGAACTCGGCGACGGCACGAAGTTTCGCAGGGTCGGTTAGAACACCGTGCTTAGATACTATGTGGCCTAAGATGGTCAGCTCTCTCGCGGCGAAGCGGCACTTCTTGAGGTTGAGTTGCAGTCCAGCGTTGGTTAAACACGTCAAAACCTGTCTGAGCCGATGTAGATGGGTAGGAAAATCAGGAGAGAAAACGACAATATCGTCGAGGTAGCATAAACACATAGACCACTTGAGGCCACGCAATGTGTTGTCCATGAGTCGTTCAAACGTGGCAGGTGCGTTACAAAGGCCAAAGGGCATCACGTTAAATTCGTACAGCCCGTCAGGTGTAATAAAGGCAGTTTTCTCGCGATCAGCTTCAGCCATCGGAACCTGCCAGGCCAGAACGTAAGTCTAAGGACGAGAAGAATTCTGCTCCTTGAAGGCTGTCAAGGGCGTCGTCGATGCGCGGCAAAGGATAGACGTCCTTTCGCGTCACCTTATTTAAGCGACGGTAGTCGACGCAAAAGCGAATAGACCCGTCCTTCTTGCGAACTAGCACGACAGGAGATGCCCAAGGACTGTGGGATGGTTGAATAACGCCACGGCGTAGCATATCTTCGACCTGGTCGTTGATGACGCGACGCTCTGCAGCAGAGACGCGGTACGGTCTTTGACGCAACGGCTGGTGCGAACCGGTGTCAATGTAGTGGTGGACTTCCGACGTGCGGCCCAACTGCGGCTGAGAAACATCGAACGAAGTCGAGAAGTGTTGGAGGAGTCGAAGAAGCGCGGCGCGTTCTTCGGCAGTCAGGGTATCGGCGATTGAACTCGTGAATAATTCACTCGACGAGCCCTGCGGTGTTGAAAGGGCAAGAAGGTCGCTCGAGTCAGTATGACACGATTCGTCTGGCATGTTCAGAAAGAACGAAGAGTCAAGCTCTTCCACGCGACCGAGACATTCGCCGACAAGCAACGTAACCGGTGCGGAGAGGGGATTGTAGACAAAAATATTGCTGTGGCCGGCAGCGATGTCAAGAGCAGCAAAAGGCAGTGGGACGGCTCTGCGGCTCAAGAAGGTGTCGGAAGGTGTGAACAAGACCGTAGCATCGTTGAGGCCACCGCAAAAGACAGGGACAACGGCAAGTGAGGCAGGCGGAATGTCGGTGTCCTCGCGCACGACGAGTTTAGGCAGCTGAACAAGAGCGTCGTGGAATGGCTCTGCACACAGCGGCGAAAATTCAACTTCAGCGCGTGCACAGTCGATGACGGCATTGTGACGTGATAGAAAATCCCACCCGAGGATGACGTCGTGCGAGCAAGCAGAAAGAACTATAAACTCCACGACGTACATAGTGCCTTGTATGAATACGCGGGCAGTACAGGCTGCGAGAGGTGTGATGTGCTGTGCGCTGGCCGTGCGTAGCGACAGTCCAGAGAGCGGTGTGGTCACTTTGCGTAGTGAACGGCAGAGCTTGGCGGCTATAACAGAAACGGCTGCGCCGGTGTCTACAAGGGCAAACGAAGGAACACCATCGACAGATACGGCAACTACGTTAGGAGGAGAAGTGCGAGGACTTGGGCAGTTCGAAGATGGCGCAGTTCTTGCCTCTTGAACTGCGGCGTTTAGTTTTCCTGGTTCGAGGGTCCGGGTCGGCGACGCATTGGGGAGAGCGATCGCCGTCGAGGAGATGGTGAGCGGCGCGACGGAAAGGCAGGGAGGTCAGTGTAAGCATCCGGTGGTGAGGGTCGGGTAGGAGATGGGCGCATGGGATGAGCGCCGTATTGGAACGGCCGGATAGCGTCACTGGATGTTTGAAAGCGACGGCGACAATATCGCGCAACGTGCCCTGGAGTACCGCAGGCGTAACAAATGGGGCGATTGTCAGGAGTCCTCCAAGAAGTGCTCACTCGCGGCTCGGCCCAAGATGTAGGAAGAGGTGCAGATTGGTGGGAATATTGCTGCATAGGTGGGTAAGGCTGCTGGGGAGGCCTACGCACCACCTGGGCATACGTAAGAGGTGAGGCTACGGGTTGCATAGCCGGCGCATATGTAAGAGGCGTGGCCACGGACTGCTGATGGTGAGCGACGGGAACGGCTTGAGCGACCTCTTCGGCAATAACAGTGCGGAGCGTTGGCGGCAGACGAGAGGGCGGCTCCTGTGTGAAGGGGACCAAGGAAAGTTGACGAGCAACTTCTTCGCGCACGAAGTCCTTGATCTCTTGAAGCGTCGGCGAGTGCTCGGGAACAGTACCAAGACTCGAGAGCGAGTCGGCGTGCGATGAAAATGGCCGAGTCAGGGCGCGCTGCTTCCTCAACTCGTCATAACTTTGACATAAGGTGACGACTTCCGAAACGGTGCGAGGATTCCTGGCCAGGAGCATCTGAAATGCGCCATCGTCGATCCCTTTGAGGATGTGCTGAATCTTGTCAGAGTCAGGCATGGCGGCGTTGACACGGTTACAGAGATCGATGATGTCTTCAATGTAACTCGTGAACGTTTCGGCCGTCTTCTGTGCTCGAGTGCGCAAGCGTTGTTCGGCGCGAAATTTGCGGACAGCGGGTCGGCCAAACACTTCAGCGAAAGACGTCTTGAATACTGACCATGTCGGGATGTCGCTTTTGTGGTTGTGATACCACATTTCGGCAACGTCAGTGAGATAAAATACGACATGGGTCAACTTGTCGGCGTCATCCCACTTGTTGTGCGCGCTCACCAGTTCGTAGTTAGTGAACCAGTCTTCTACGTCGGTCTCATCGGCACCGCTGAAAACCTTGGAGTCCCTAAGCCGAGGAACTCCGGTGCCGCTGCCGGACTGGGCGGACGGGGCCGGTTGGTCGACGTTGGTTGTCATGACGGGCGGAAGTGTTCTGCTTCGCAGCTCCAAGTTCAGTTGACGGGGACCCTCAGCACCCTCCACCAATTGAGACGAGGTTTATTGGCGATGCGTTCCTGTGGTGACGCTTTGACCAAACACAGCGAGTCGGGGCAGAGCACCGTCCAGAAAGATGTCAGCGACCAGCAGCGCGCGGCGAGCGTTCGCGATACTGCTGACCGGCGGCGCGTCTTCTTCTTCACAATATATATATATATATATATATATATATATATATATATATATATATATATATATATATATATATATATATATATATATATATATATATTGTACAATGGCAGCCATAATTAAATGTTATATACATCAATTAATTAGTTAATAAGAGGAGAATGGCGATCGGATCAAATGAGAGCATTGAAATTCCCGCGAAGAGCCTATCGCCGCTTTGAGAATCCCAAAAAATCGACCTCCGGTACCTTTTGCGGAGTCAAACAGAAACTGAAGAGAAGAGCGCTACAATGTAGAGCGTCTACAATGCGCGAGCGTTTTTGCAAGAACCATCAAACTACTTCGCATGGGTGTACGGGCTGCGCTTGCCATGATAGGACGCACGGGGCACGTAGCTAAGCTTATGCAGAACAATAACACCACGGCAATCGTTGTCGGGAATAGTGTCATCATTTTGGGCGTCTGCAGGGGTATGACCAGGGCCGTAGGCAGAAATTTGGGGGGGGGGGGGGGCACCTCCATGATCTGAAGTGGGGACAAGGCAGGTAGATGTGGTCGAGTGTTATTTTGTGCTGTGTATGCCATGGCAGAGAAAAAATCGGGGGGGGGGGGGGGGGGGGCACGGACCCAGTGTGCCTAAAGTATAGTGGCTTCAGGTGTGCCCCCCCCCCTCCTGGCGGCTACGCCACTGGGTATGACATTCGCTCTCCTTGGCTCTTCGCTTTCGGTTTCGCCGATGAATTTGGTCGTATTTCATCACTTCGCAAAAATTACCAGTGGCCGTTTTTTGGAAATTTGTGAATAGCGTGCGTCTCTCCTCTCCTTCTTTCCTTCAGTCAGCCCGTCATGGGAAAGTCACAGTCGTAGAAGGCTGTGCTCTTCGCTTAGCTTCACTTTGGTTACCTTCGCCCTATGGAGCAGATATTATTGATATAATTGAGATATTTAGTTGTAAGTACAATGTAGCATTTGTTGCTCCATTGCGTAATCCCCTAGATCAGGGGTCGGCAACCTTTTTGGTGGAGGCATGGGCGTAGGCAGGGGGGTGCAAAAGGGGCACTTGCCCCCCTCAAGCCACACCGGCATTTGCCCTCCACCCTAGCTATATGCCAGCTCTCGCCCCCTCCCCCAGCTGCGATGCAGCACGGATTTGCCCCCCGCATGGAAAAATCCTGCCGACGCCCATGGGTGGAGGGCCGAGTTACATGAAACCGACACGGCAAATGGGGGAGGGGACTTTGCAGGCAAAGAGAAACATTCGACGAATTGACAATAATGATATACAAAACTGAAATAGAAATTCTGTTTATTTCAGCACGCACGTCACAAAGTTGCAATTTATGAACATAGGTTCGAAACAAAAAAAGAAACAAAACTCTTTCAATGCGACTTATGGTGCTGAACATTCTTAGCCAATCCGCAAATGTTTGCATCAAGGTCGGTTACCGACACACGCAGAAAGTCGTGGAGGTGTTGATCGCTTAGTCGGGAGATGTCCGTCGTCATGCTGGGGGCCGCTTGCTGCCCGCGGGCCGCAGGTTGCCGATAAAGCCCCCTGATCAAGGGGCTTTAGTTGCCGACCCCTGCCCTAGTTGGCCAAGCCGGTCGCCTGCACATCTGCAGGCGGTATACTATACATAAGCGAGTGCCGCACCTCTATTGAAAAGTGAAAGTTTTCTTTATCTTTTTACCTACAACAAAAATAGAGAAATCATCGTAGAATTCAAGGAACGAAATCTAGAAAAAACGTAGCTTGAATGCTCTTGAGGCCCAACGTAGATATGAAGTTGCAGAGCCAACAAAATCCTGGATGGTTCGCCCCTTGCGAACCTTCACAGACGGGCTCATATCCGCGTCTAAAGCGAAGGTTGATGCTTCGGCTCCCACCGGCCACAAGCTCTATCTCAAGCCCATCTGCCTTCGTGGAAACAATTGGATCACGATACCCCTTGTAACCAAGAGTTCACCATGTGATATTTCTGTGTGAACAACCCCTTTCTTAACACCCCCCTCCCCTCAGAGGGGTCTGTCAGGAATAAAATCGAAAGGGAAAGTTGCTTTCTTCGTCCACTTTTATTTGCATCATTTCGACATTTCAACTAAAATGACAAATGACTTCTATGTTTTCCCCGGCTTCATTACCTATTGGCTTCATGCGACACTGACCTCATGCGGGAATCTGAAGCCGCTCCCTCTGCGTGAGTCTCTTGACAAGCTCGAGGTCCAACGACGTTGTCGTACAGAATAAACGTTCTTCGCGCAACAACACTTTCGAGCGGCGGCCACTCCCACGGTCCGCGGCCGTCGACGGAAAGAGCGGGTGGGCGCTCAATGAAAGAAGGGACAAACGAAAGTCCGTCAGAAGCGTTGGTCAGCAGCGTGTCCGTCGTGCAAGGTGACCACCACGCTCTCCCGCGTCCACGTCCGGCGTCGCGTGCTACGCGGACCGAAACGGACCGTGGCCGTGATGGACAAAACGACTGCGACGCCAAAGGTGGTAATTCTCCGTGACGCCTGTCCACCTGTTGCCAAATGAGGGAGACGAGATGTTGGAAATCATTCTGTCCGTATCTGTGTGTGTTCTCGAGACACCCTTGAGCTTTCAACGCATATTTAGGAGCCCCTGTTATATTTCCGAAATATATTTGGAAGCAGGCAGCAGTATATATAGATTTAGTTCTCTTATATACGCGCACAAGAGTCGGCAGCTCTCTAGTTCGTAATTGTACATTCCTTTTATGCATGTAATTTTGTCACGCAAGTCGCATAAGTTTCGCTCACTCGCAGAAATTCCGGTGTCGGCGTCGGTGTCGTTGGGGTTGAGCGAAAAATCAGCTTTGTCCGAGAGCGAAAAATCGAGAAGGATACAAATGAAATAAACAATAAAGATATTCGCTTCTAGTGAGAATCGAACGCAGGCTTTCTGCGTGTAAAGCAGGTGTTCTACCACAGAGCCAAGCCATTGCTTGAAACTGATTCGGGATAAAACATTATATGAATGTCATTTAGTGGGAGGAGTCTCCTTAACGCATGCAATATTGCGTGGCAGAAGCGCAGAATCGCACCAGACGTGAAAACATGTGAATTGCGCAACGAGTGGGGGTATTAAAGGCCCACCCATTACAAAGCACTCACGCATACTTAATCATCACCAAAAGCATCAACAAAGTAAGCAGATGCGTATATATGTTCACGTGTTGCCTTACGGACGCGTACTGCGTACATCGCTGATTCGCGAAAGGAAGAATTATGGTGTAGTAGGCACTTCGCAATTGTACTTGCAGATATGCATTTTAGGATAGTTTGAAACGGCCAATGTTGCGCGCACAGACGTTCGTTTCTTTTCGGCATGGTTGAGGCATCCACCGAGAACCGAAACTATAGGCTAGCGATTGAGAGGGGCCCGATTACGCTATCGCCTTACTCTTGAAGGCGAAGCTCAAGCATCCTCCAAGTTTTTCGTAGTAATTATGATACTGAAGAGTCCCAGCCTTGAAGAACAGTCGTCATGTCGAAACGTTGGCTCTAGCAACACCCAATGTTCATGACATTTTCGTCTCATCAAGATTGTACGTATTGTTCGTTTTTTGACGTTCAGTGCGCAAGCAGACACAACAACTTGGTCAGTGATAGCGTGGCTGCGTGCTGGTGGATTTTAACCAAGAGTGCAGTGGCCGCTGTAGACGCGTATATTCCCAGAACAGTCGTCAAGTACATGCTTTGGTAGCAGGTAACATTTCATTCCAGAACTGACAGAGTAATCCGCTCTACATACTCAAAAGGGGCATATCGCCGGTTAATTTGAATTGCAATCGAAGTGGATGCGCCGAAGGTTATACTTGCTTGACTCTTTGACAAGGTGTGGGTTCGAGCCAGTTAGTACCCCATGATCAACTACATCTTAAAGGGGTGGTGCCACCATGTTTGTGGCTTGCGTGTTCTTTGCTGTAAGCGTTTCCTATAGCTCCAGGAAGAACGATGCACGCACCAAGATTCGTGTATTCTAGCTAAATAATTTAATATCGCCTTTTGATGTGGACAACTTTCGGTTTCGGTTTCTGGGCGCCGAGGTTGGGCAGTGACGTAGAAGTGTAGGAGGCGTGGTCACGTGACCACACAAGGCTGTGACGCACTTAGCCAGAAAACGATCGAAACTCGGCGAGTGATGTAGCAACCGATGCTTTGCCGGTACTATAGTGAACTAGAATATATTCTAGTTCACTACAGCCGGTACATACGTTGCGGAGGTGGCGGAGGTCCGTAGGTCACTCACGTCACTACAGCAGATCTGGTGTGACGTCACTACAACTTTCGTTGTCCATCCTACAGATCTACGTCAGTGTTGGCGCGCTAGCGATGGGTTTTGATCGGGAGAATGGGCATTTAGGTACACTTTGGAAGTGAATTAAAATATATTCTAAACGTTTGCTGTGTCCGACCCTTCGTGTGGAGTGTCCTTGCATACAGAGGAAACCCACAACAGGCTTGTTATAGTCTCGAAATTTGATGGCACTACCCCTTTAAGCAAAATTTCTTGAACAAAGGAGGAAACAGATACGGACAGGCGCAACCCGTGTCTGTTTCGTCCTTTGTTCAAGAAGTTTTGCGCAGCAAGTAGCTGCTTGACTGGAAGCGTATACAACGTAAACGCGCGCTACTCATCGCGTACATGTATCGTACACGATATAAATAGCGTGGTTAATTCTGTCCGTTTCCATCGGAGAAAGAGCGCATCTTCTCACCTGCTTGTCTGTTGCGTGGGTGTACAAAGGCAGGCGCGGCTGTCTCTACCATGCTTTTGTGAAGGGAACACCTTTAGTGACTGCAACAGACCAGAAGAAAATATGGCGGCGTTCTCAGGGAGCTCTCGTAAGCTCAAAGGCAGCTGGAGATGTCAGCGCGGCAAATGCCTTATTTAGTTCCCCCGATACGTGGAGGGTAGATAGAAAGAATGAAACAAGAACAAAAAGAAGGATAAGGAGCACAATAGCCTTGCCCAAGTATATAGGACCGTCGATTTGGATGTGTGGCGTCATCAGGCTCATTTAGGTGCTATCGGGCAAGACCGATTGAGCGCGTACGAATGGATGGATTGGGTAAGTTTATTTGTGTGCTCAGCAGCGCGGTTTGTCTCACTCAATCCGTTTCGCAAAATGAATGTGGTCGGGTTTTATACGCGTCTAGCGAAATTCTGATTCGACCACCTCGCGTTGAGCTTGTGGACGAACGTTCGCTTGCACTGACGTCACCAAAGCCGCCATGTTGGAGTACCAACATGACGGGACGCGCAGTTTGGGATGCCACTTTGAATGTTGTCCGTAAATTGCGTGCAGGTTCTTTCGTTATAGATGCACATATAGACCAAAAACGTTCGAACGGCGTTGTTATTACATTGAAGCATGGTTAACCACCACGTTATTATTTCCCTCGACATCATCAAAGCCGCCATGTTGGAGTATCGGTACGTTAAGAACCTGCGTCCATGCCGTTGCGCGCACGCTGTCGATACATGCGGTGTTGTGGGACCGAGCAGTCGACGCTAACGACGTGGCTGCCAACCAGCGCACCTGAGAGCCCCCGCACCGGCGGCAACGGCCGGCCTCGGGGATACGTCGACAATCGTGGCCGCAGGCGTCGGGAAACGTCCTCCAACGTCCTTGCGGTGCCGTTTCCAGTCCGCCGGGCCAGGAGACACACACTCGCCGCTGTGCTACTGGAGTGCGAGAAGGACTGCATATACGAGGAGGGGAAGAATCGGAGCGGGTTTTCGCTTATTGCGACACCCCAAGGACGCCGGGACGACCTCAGATTATCGCTTGAGCGGCATTTCCGGGACACGGCTCGGCGGCAGGGAGAAAAAGAACGCTCGCCCCCGACCCCAAAAACACGGCCGACGACGCCGAAGCAACAGCCGGGACTCAAAGCGGGACACCGTGCCGCTGCCGACGTCGCGGACCACAAAATCGCCGTGGCAACACTTGTGCAGTCAACAAGAGAGAATAAGCGGGAAAGGAGCGCAGGGCGAAACAGAACAGAAGGCGGCTCCTTTGAATGCTAATTTTTCTTTTTCCCACAGCGTCTCGGAGATGATAACGAATACACATACGCGTAACGCGGTCTATATATTGCGGATGCATGCAGATCAGTAGTCGCACCCGTTGTGACCGCTTTCCAAAATGGGAACTTTCCGCTCCGCTAGAGAAAAAGAAAGTGTGCATAAATTTAGGACTAAGCTTTCTCTCTTTCTTCGTTCTCGCCTTTCCCCTTCTTCTTTTGCAGCCAGAAGTGGACGTCCGTGCTTTCTCGCTAGTGGTTTTACGTGAGCTGCATCTTATTCGCAGGCTATACATACTATGGTTATAACCATGCATATATATATACCCTGCAGTGCGTCAGCTCAAACGTAGTTGGCGCGATATTTATTTATTTCATTAAAAAGGAATTCTTTTCCCCAGCTCAGAAGGCGTTGAACGCGTTGTGGCGCTTCTTGTGGACAAGCGAACTTAGCTATTTTTACTTTGAGGAGAGAGAGATTTATTGTGACAGAAAAGCTGACCGGTCGGTTTGAATCAATTTTGTGACCTGCTGCTCAGCGTTAGGAAAGGGGAGGGGTGGAAAAGAGAGGAGAGAGAAATGTGTTGATGATGAGGATCAAGGTGGTGATGAAACAAAACCTTGAATGTCCAAAAACTATTTAGTTTAGCAACGTTGCTTGTTGGGCGAGTTGGAACGAGTCAGTCATATCGTAGTTCAGCACAAAAAACAGGCAACAGACGAGTGAGAGGACGCGCTGTGTCCTTGTCCTCTCACTCGTCTGTTGCCTGTTTTTTGCGCTGAACTACGCTATGACTATTTAGTTTCTTGTCTATATAGTTCTGTCTCGCGCAATACTTTTTAGAGGAGTCTCGTGTACTGCACTATATCATGCAGTACGGTCTTTTTTTTTCATCTTAAAAACTTTTTTTGGAGGGGGGTGGGGGTAATGTCTCTCTTTATTATCGTTAATTTCCTTTGCCCTCTTTCCCCAGCACTCGTACGGTAGCCGGTACTAGCACCCGAGCCTGGAGATCGAACTTCGGGCCACCGAAAGAGCCGAGGATGTCGCTGCAAGTCATTGCGAGGTAGCCCTCTCTCACTAAGCCAAATGGACTGAATAAAGTTGTCTTCTCCCTCCAAAACAGTTTCAAGCACTGGCGTGGCTCTGTGGTAGAACAGTTTATTTACTTATTCCCGAATACTGTAGCCCTATGCAGAGCTATTGCGGGAATGGAATATGCATGCATACAAGGAACAACAAAGAGATGCTATGGAACAAGAAAAGACAATAACCGACAGTGCTTCTACAAAATCTGACAGCGCCAAATCGCGTACACTGCAGAACTAGGTAAGTCTTCCCAGCTTTCGACAACCCTCGGGAAGAGCACTACTTGAAAATGTCAGAGTGCGCATCTCTTATTGTTGGGTGGTTTACCGTCCTAAAACCATGATATGATTATGAGAGACGCCGCAGTGGAGGGCTCCGGAAATTTCGACCACCTGGTGTTCTTTAACGTTGCTGCGACTGGGGTCGCGTTTCTTGTGCACAGCTGAGGATACGGGTCGTGGTATCCCTTCGCTGTCAGTGCTGTTGCGACTCGGGTAGCGTAGCCGTTGGGACCGCGAGTGGATGTAGTGCCCTGAGCATTCATCACGACGAGTTGAAGAGAGAAAAGACTTTATGTACACGTGTTTACATCGTTCGATCTCAGTAACAAGCCCCACGGCCGGTCTAGAGGCGCGCGCTGAGCGCGCGCCTCCAGACCGGCCGTGCAAGCCCCTGCGATAGTGCGCCGGATTAAGTAATATGGGGTCCACCCCCTCGTTCTCCTCTCCACGCGGTGGCCAGGATTCCACCAATCCTGCAGCGCTGGCAGGAACATAATGAAGAGCATGACCGTGCCTCCCAAGGTCAATGACCAGTTGACTCTGGTTGGTGAGGGGTAAAGGCCGAGACAGACGGTACGATTTTCCATGCGATGCGACGTCCAACACGGCGGTGGGGAAACCGGAATGGTGACCTTTCATGGCATCGGACAGCCACCATTCACTCTCCCCTACCGCCGTGTCGGACGCCGCATCGCATAGAAAGAAGAGGGGGAAAATCGAGGGACTTTAGTGAGGGGCACCCGGGATTAGGCCTCTTCTCGTCCAGAGGGCCCGGGACATCGCTACAAGCCTTCGGCTGCCAGCGCCATCCTGGGCGGAGCCTCCAGGCTGACTTAGGGGCCCTAACGGCCCCGGGTCCACCTCCTCAGGATATTCTGAATAAAGTCATTCTCACTCACTCTCTCGCCTGCTGGTTGTAGACGCAGTCCAGGGGCGTAGCCAGAAATTTTTTTCGGGGGGGGGGGGGGGGGGGTTCAACCGTACTTCATGTATGTTCGTGCGTGCGTTTGTATGTGTGTGTGCATATATACGCAAGCAAAATTGAAAATTTTCGGGGGGGGGGGGGGGGTTGAACCCCCCAACCCCCCCACCCCCCTTGGCTACGACCCTGACGCAGTCCGTCCGGTGTTGGACAGAAAAGGGCCAGACAGGTGACAACTGCATGCACGGTGTCGGAGGATCCACACCGCAGGTGTGCGGAGCGCCATTGTTTCTCCCCTCCATGTGGTGGCCAGGAATGTTGGCCCGGAATGTCTCAGTCGCTGAGACAGGTTCGGTCCCTGCCCGGGCATGTTTGGTCCCTGCCCGTGGCAAGTTATCTTTTCGTCCACTTTTCTTTCTTCCCATTTACCTTACATTTACTACTAACAACATCCCCTATACATTCCTTGGCATTATTGTCTGTTAGTGCTCATTAATAGTCGCTGAAAAGTGCGAGATAACGACGACTGGCGTCAGCTGACGGGGCTGGCTGGGCGAAGGCACCAGGATTCCCAGTATCCTTCGCTGTGCGAAGGTCGTTGGCATTGTGGCATTTGTGCTGCGGTACAACAACGTGCACCTAAATCTAAGCACACCGGCCCCAAGCATTTTCGCCTCCATCGAAAATACGGCCGCCGCGGCCGGGATTCGATAAGCACTAGACGATAACCACTAGACCACTGTGGCGGGTGTCAGTGTGCGCAAAGAATGGTAACATCTAGTTGGAAGCTGGCATACGAGATGTAACCATCAGGAGGTATAAAGTCGACATGATGAGTGAACAAATAAATGCAAGAGCTTCAAGGAACTGGTATCTCGTCTTTTGCATAGACGAGATAGTTTCAAAGAATTAATTGAGGATGAGCGCGATAAATCACGATCATAGCGGTGATAAATATAACGAACAGCTCTCCTTGTATCTATTCAGTTGTGCTAATTTCGCACATTTTATATGGCTTCCGGAAGTATGAAGCATACTCTAATTTAGGGCGAATAAGCGCTTTATATACATTAGTAATTCAGTGCATTTTTGCAATTGAGATAACGTACGCCTCAAGTAACATTTTAAAACTGGCAAGCGCACGAAGACGGGGACGAAGAAAATGACGCACAGAGCGTCATTTTCTCTGTCCCCATCTTCGTGATACCGGTTTCAAAATGTCGCGGTACCAACTATACCTCGAACCCAGCGTCTGATTCAGCCTTAAGTAACCTAACTTTATTTTTTAGTGTTTTGGATGTGATGTGGTCAATAAGCTGTGACCACTGCGTGTTGTGTGAGAAGGTATTACTCCAAGGTATCTGTACGCTCGTGCCAAGGGAATTATTGTGTCGTTGAAAGCGTACACGCGCTGCGACGGAAAAGGGCACTTTGTAAGTTAAACTACTAGTTTTTTTTTTTTTTTTTACAGTTAATTCGCATCTGGCAATCTGTGTATCACTCGCGGAATATGATGAAGGAATGCTGAAGTAAGGTGGGGTCACTAGAAATGATTAGACGCAGTCGTCGGCATAACGACAGACTTTCGAGTTAGTATTGCTGGGGAGGTCGTTTATAAATATTAAAAATAGCAAGGGTCGCAGAACAGAGCTCCACGTAACATCAGAAGTTAGATTAGCGGACGATGTGGAATTAAATGAAACGAATTGAGGAAATGAGGAAGCTAGAAAGCGTTAAGGAGGCTAGAAAATTGGCTGCCGAGCAGAATACATGGGTTCGATCCCGGCTCGTATCTTGTTAGGGGTAAAGCACCTTATAGGCTCTCCGCTTGTCGGCGTGTCATGTCGTCGTCACGGTCCATCAGAAACGGGTATGCGCCACAAAACTTGCGTAAATACCACTACTCGCCACCAGTTAGAGGTTCGTCGTTACTGCCTAAAACATTATGTTTGGCTTAGCATGCAGCGGTGTCAGAATCCCGGACGAAATTTACCAAGGCGCTCAAGTTTCTAATATAAAACCAGAGACACAAACGTGCATCTCTATGGTAAAGTCATCTATTTGAAGCGCCACTACGTGAAACATATCTGCAAAGTGATGGTGCGTTAGTGGACCGGTGGCAAGTAAAGCAGTAAAGATTTTGCTGCAGGGAAACACCGGCGCACACTGCATGCTTCACCCCTCCCCAGGTTTCACGTTAGAGGAGCTGAAACACCCTTGCCCGCATGCCCCTTCGCTACAATTTTTTTTAAGGTCCCGCTTGAGACGTCACGCGAGTTACTGTACCGCGAGCCGCGTCTTTCAAGGCCAGCGTCTGACGAGGCATTAAGGCTTTCGCCTTTAAAAAAAAAAATCTGTGCCCTCAATTAACTCTTCAGCAGATCTTTTCGATACCTAATGTTATATGCCAATAAACACGAAATGAACGCGCGCAGTCTGGAAGAAGTGCGAAGAATAAGAGGAGCTCGAACTCTCCATAGACCTGCATAAAAAAAAAGAAAAAGAAAGAGAGGAAACAAGGCGCGCTAAACGACCCCGTCTCTTCACCCGCCCTTTCTGCAACTATGCGCTTAACTAGCTGAGCTTGTTTATCGTTCTTAAAGGGTTAACGCGACATAACTTAATGGCTCGATTTAGTGTCCCCTTAAATCCGAATTCTCTGAGTGGTGTAAGAAAGAAAATAAAACGAAACTTCCTTAGTATTACCTGAGGGAATTAAGCTATTGGTTCGCGTCTATACTGCAATAAACCATAGCGCGCACTTAGCAATTGCTGTGACTGTGAGTTCCAAGAAGCCCCGCAGCTCGCCTTTCTACTCTGAACAGCCTCCGTACGCCGAGAACCAAAAGGACCAGTCAGAATCTTACATCTCTTGGCTCAACTTAAGGAAGGGGATGAGGTGTAATAACGCATATTATCACTGTGCTCGTTCGAAACGTCTGAGCACAATACAGCTATTTAAAGAAATTGAGACATCAGGAAGAAACGTGCATGAGTAAACTTTAGATAAGTCACGCAGACGGCACTATTGTTATTGCAGGAAACCCATATAGTTTAGTTCGAAACCTGTTGATAAGGGTATATAGTTGAAAACAGTGCAATGCCAAAGCTGATGCGAAGAGAACAGGTTCTCTAACGTGGCATGGCAAATAGACGAAAAAAAAAAAACAAAGAAGAAAAAGCTGATGGTATCAGGCCTCGTTTTCCCGGGATCCAAGATTATACTGCCAACGTGGACAGCGGAGGCGAAATGAGAAGACGCCTTGTACTCGGAATAAAAGCACTGGTTATATATAGCAGGGGTCTCGAACACGCGGCCCGCGAACCTTTCGCTCGCGGCCCGCGGCTTCACAAGAAATAGTATTTAGAAAAAAAGATTGATGATTCAGAGTATAATGTGTACTCTACTATGGGAGAGCTATAAAAATAAAAAAAAATATCGCCAATAAGTTCTGGGTCTTTCCTAAATGGTACCCGCATTGTTTTCTCGCATATTGCGATCAATGACGCCTTGTTCGGATAAGCTGCATAGACGGGCCTGGTCTTAAGCATTTCTTTCGTGACGCACCCCATGCGGTCGCTAAGCGTTGAAACGTAAACGTGGAACGAAGCCTCTATATTTCAGAATGGGCATCCACATTTTGGTCATTCTGGATATCGGTACCGATATGTTACTCGAATCCTGACGCCAAATCCCCTTGGGTAATGGCCCATGTAGGAAATGTCGGAAAGACGTTCTTTCAAATGGCAACTCGTCCTCCTCTCCCCCATCGTTCCTTGTCAACTACCATCGATGGGTCCCACACCTCGCATGCATATTCTAAAATCAGTCTGACAAACGTCTTGAAGAGCAGTTCTTTAGTAGCCATACTGAAACATTAATGACTTGCCAGCGCTTGCGACTACGTGATCAACATGACGAAGCCATTTTAAGTCATGGGTAAAGTATACACTCCAAGATAGTTATATTCATACACTTGTGACAATGGAACATTGCCTAGAGTATGCGGAAATGAACGTGCATTCTTTTTCTTGGTAAATGACATGTAACTGACACAAACAGTCTGATCTAGATTTCACATTCCACTTGCGACACCACTGACTAATGAGGTTTAGATCCCATTGCAAAACGCGGCCATCATCTTCGCTAGTAATAGGCCTATATGAAGCACAGTCATCAGCGTACAATCTCATACGCGACAGAACTCCTTCACCGATGTCATTTATAAGTAAAAGAAACAAAAGCGGAGGCAGAACAGAGCCTTGAGGGACACCAGAAGTGACGTCCCTTCTTGACGACTCGAAACCGTTTATAACTATACGTATTATTTGCATGTTTTTAGGTATTCGACAATTCAGGCAATAACTTGTGTATTAATGTTGTAGGCATGCACTTTTTCAATTATCAGGGAATGAGACACAGCGTCGAACATCTTCCTGAAATCCAGAAAGATAAAATCTGTAGATAGTCGCTTGTCAAGAGCACTGCTGATATCATGAGGGAATTCAATTAATTGTGTTATACAAGACAAATTCTTTCTAAAACCGTGCTGATATGGATTAAATAGGGAATACACATTCATATGTGCTACAATACTTCAATATAAAATGTGCTCTAACACTTTGCATGCTACACGCTTGGGATGGTAATTACCCACGTAACTTCGCGGACCAGCTTTATGAAAGGGAACAACTACACCAATCTTCCAGTCACTGGGCAGGGAAGCTTCCGCCAGAGATCTTCCGCAAAGCATTTTTAAATAGCAAGCTATAGACCAGATTATTTCCACTCTCACACCCACCTTTAGAGCAAGCGTACATAATCTTTACCCCAGCTATCATCAGTCGGCTTGGTTACTTCACAGGCCACGCGGTGGTAGCTACCGGGATTGGAAGCCGGCTTCAGAAAGTCGAATCCGGCTCCACACTGGCAATGGCTCTCCGGTTCCCAGGGTTGACTCTATCCGCATACTCGGCATGTTCATCGAGTCAAACGGTGCAAATGGCATGGCATTAAGACAGATCGTTACTAAAACCGAGAATGCGCTCAGACTGATTCGAAGAATCTCCAACAGGCACCGAGGTCTCAAAGAAGACAATCTAATCAGACTGATCCACGCCTTTGTGCTATGCCATTTCACTTACACAGTGGCCATGCACAATTGGCAGCGGGCCGAACGAGAGAAGCTAAACGCACTCATACGCAAAGTCGTCAAGAAGGCGCTCGGTCTCCCTATTAGGACACACACCGAAGATCTCCTAGTTGGGAATTCACAACACCCTTGAAGAGATTGCCGAGGCTCAGGAAAGAGCCCAACTACTAAGGCTCTCCGGTACACCGGCCGGCAGAAAAATACTCGAAGAAACTGGGTTCAACCCCATCGCTCACAAGCCGAGTTACGCCCAGATCCCCACCGAAATCAGAAACAATATTTACGTCGCCCCCATCCCACGCAACGTCCACCAGGTCCACAACGCCGGGAGACGCAAGGCCCGAGCCGCCGCAATCCTGGGAAGCTTGATCCGAGACGGCACCGATGCCAGTTTCGTCGATGCAGCGGAATATGTGGAACAAGATGCCTTCTCGGCCGTAGTAGTCAATGCGCAGTGTCAGGTGGTCAACTGTGCAGCGGTGCGAACCCCCAATCCCGAAGAGGCCGAGCAAGTTGCGATTGCGCTCGCCATGCTCGATGATCGCAGAGAGACTGTGTATAGTGATTCAAAAGCAGCAATTAGGGCCTTCCAGATAGGGTGCATCTCCCGTTTAGCGCTCCGTGTACTACAAACCTCCCAGCACATTTCCTCTCACTCTTTACACTGGTTCCCCGCGCACATTGGGGAAGTACAGGGAATTCCCGCGAACCCCAACGAGGTCGCGAACGAAGCCGCGCGAGGAATGACGGACCGCGCCGCTTCCAATCCCGTCCCTCACCCAGGCCACAGGGACGCGCCGTACTCGTATAACGAAATCACTAAATTCTTTTACCTGGCGCGAAGGGTTTACCCTCCTCCGCACCCTAACCTCAACAGACCCCAAGCAGTCTCCCTTCGACTACTCCAAACCAAATCGTATCCCAGTCCTGCGTATCTTCACGAGACATACCCGGACGTCTTCCCGAACGGACTGCTCGGCATGCGGCGAGACAGCCACTTTAGAGCATATCCTCAGCATGTGCCAAGCCATGGACTCAAGCTTCACCTTGGAGGAGTGGGAGACGCTTCTACGCAGCCCCGCTCCCAATGATCAGCTCACGGCTGTCCAGCGGGCCCGCGAGGTGGCCGGCAGGCTCGGCTTGCCGGTCCCTACGTGGGACTGAGCCGGGTGCGCGACCCAGTCGCGTTCTGCAGGACGCAATAAAGTTATCTTCCTTCCTTCCTTCCTTCCTTGGTTACTTCACAGCTGATGGCGAACCAGCACTCACGGCCAGAGCCGGCGTGCGATAAGGACAGACCGGGCATTATCGTGGTCTTTCGTTGCATGTGATCAGCAGCCCCACACCAAAGAAGGTTGCCCCTGCAAGCGATGAAAATTCTGGTCTACGGGTCGTGCGCAAACTAAAAAAAAGTAAGTTGTCAAGCCGTCAGGTCTTACCAGCATTTAGTTTTGAGAGCAACAATTGACGCGTACTGATAACAACGTCATCCATGCATGTCACCTATCGAGGCTATCTAATCTCGCGGGGTACTCCGGTCGTAATCGCTGTTTGGCATCTCAGTAGAAATGGCAGTAGAAATTGGCATCTCTCCCTTTAAACGCTCTTTCGAAAGCTGGACTGCAGTGAACGCACTACACAACGCAAACCTCATGGTTAACTTCCTCCCCTGTATTGAAATGAAGTGAGCTTGAGTTGATTTTATTTGCGACAATGTCAACGATGTTGCGGGAGACCAGGGAAAACGTCTGACATTCCCTTTCATGTTCTCCTGCGATTTCTCTATAGTTTCTTTCCTTCTTTTTGGTCGTAATAATTCTCATTTTCTTGGTCTGTTGAACAAGGCTGCAGGTATAGGAAACAGAAAGTTTGCGTTCCACTTTCTAAGATCTTTATGCCGAGGAGCATACCTCAATGACCTATAGATCATTTGCGAAGGAGAAATGCGTCGTGACATGCGACGTCTTAGAGATAGATAGATAGATAGATAGATAGATAGATAGATAGATAGATAGATAGATAGATAGATAGATAGATAGATAGATAGATAGATAGATAGATAGATAGATAGATGTGAAATATTGGAAATTGAAGATAGGTGACTTGGCATGGAATCACATAATGCGTCTAATGCTTTATCTTCAGCAAGCGTGCCGTGTATAGGTTACACCGTCGATGCTGCTAAACTGCACGGAATAAAACTATGTATAAACGCTGTACGGAAGAACTTCTGACGACCACTACTGGAGCGGGCCGTTAATGTTCCGGCAGTTACTCTGACAACATCCAAACGCGTCCAGCAAGGGCCACGTAAGTTTGCCAACGAGTCAGTTACTCCGAAGGCGAATCTGTTTAATGGGAGCGATACTTCGTTTATTGGTCGAACGCACTTTGGTGGGGAAATACTTGTCTCGTGCTTGAGCATCAACATGTTTTTTTTTTCTTTTCTAAGTGTCAGTTTAGAGAAGATGAAGGGAGCATAAACATTGCAGCCAATATTACTTTACCAGTACGTAGTAAAACAACAAAGAAATGCAATTTTAAAAACTCACAGGGTCCCGTGAGCTTCAGTCTCAGTCGAATATAAGGCGAAAGCCATCTTCTTCTTTTTCTCCTAAGTCTATGGACTGAACCTTCCCCACTCGAAAACTTTCTGCAACAAACGTGGTTTTGCAATGCTTCAAGGATCCGAGGCACTGCAACCTTTCTGCACCTCACCTTGTTTTGCACTGCCTCCGGGATCGGCCCACCTTTGAACAAGTAATGATGTCATGTGATGACGTCACAAATTTTTTGCTGTCTGTGACGTAATACTGGCGTCATATGGTGACGTCACCACGTCATGTTTTTTGCATCACTCGCGTTAACGCCATCGACGGAGGACGCCGACGCGAAACGTCGGTCAATTTCCGCGTTTGATGAGGCATCTAAGTCTCTCGCCTTAATAAATAAGGCTGGGATTCCACAAACAAGACAGCAGTAAAAGGCCAAGCGAAGCCGCCCAAAATGCATTGTTATCAATGCGGCCAGCAGCGATTTGCTTCCTCCATCTTCCTTTTATAGAAATAAGGAACAAATAAATAACCACTTCGCGATAGTATAATAATATTGCAGCGAACAAGCAAACATGATAATATATGGCAAACTAAAAACTAAATTAGAAAAAAAATACTCCTAGGTTGATTATGCCGTTTATGCCGTTTATGACACCTCTCGCGCCAGAACATTACAGGTTAGCGCTATACTAAACTTCTGTTAGTTATACCGCATTTACTCTTATTGTGCTTGTACTTTTTTTTCTCCGAATATTAACGATTGTATGGTGGACAGTGAAAATTTTTCGGCAGAACGTTCCATAGAAGATCAATAAAAAAATATAGTGTCTGTATATCGGTGTTCTCATACAAGCCGCCGAGACACAAATGCCCATTATTTGCATACACGAGCTGAACATGCAGTCTCTAAACGAATAAACTGAGTGAAAAGGTCTGGCCCCAGCTGTTCAAAGTAAGCGTCGACGCTATTGTTAGTGCAAGCAAAGTGCTGGAGCTGCAGCAGTGTGCGATTATTGCTTGAAGAAAAAGGAAAGATCTTATTTGGGGTGCCTGATGTAAGAGGTGCGTACTGTTCTCAATCGACAAATCCCTTAAAAACACACACACACACACACACACACACACACACACACACACACACACACACACACACACACACACACACACACACACACACACACACACACACACACACACACACACACACACGCACGCACGCACGCGCACGCACGCACGCACGCGCACACACACACACGCACGCGCACACACGCACACACATGGATGATCTCGTTGATAACGTTGGCAGGCCGTCGCTCTGACCAGCGATAAAGCGCGGAAAGGTATCGCTACAAAATAATGACCTGTATAAAGATCACCGCACAAGGACCGTGAAAAAATGCAGTCGTCACTATACTAATTAACTTTTATCGCCCGCGTTGGTATCCTGTACAAAGCACGGCGCCGTTTGTACGCGCCGCTGCAAACAGAGCGCATTTGAATCTCGCGCGCTCTCTGTTCATTCATCAAACACTCGACGTGACGTTGTGATGTCACGTCCTCGGAGAACTGACGTCATCCACCCCGCTAGGCCACTTTCGGCCAGTCAGAGCGTGGGGGTGACTCCTTCCGCCGCTGCGAGTTCTTTCAGGGTGCGAGCGAACTCGGAGAACAATCAAACTTTGTAATTACGCTCGAAATTGTGACTGTTTAGCTTCAGAAAATTGTATACAAAGCTTTAGTGTGCTATAAAGATAGTTTATAGTACTTTTAAAGCTGTAGTTTTCTGTATAATTTGGAGGTATTGTCGGACTACTTTTTGCAGCGGCGGATGCATGCATAGGAGTGCACCGGCTTCGGCCGCAAGCGCTCCTCCGCAACAGGCGCTCGCCCAGTAGACGGGAATAGGGTTGCCTCTTGGGTTGGCGGCGCTACAACGAGGGTCGTCGTCGTGCGTGTGTGTTGTGTGCGTGTGTGTGCATTACTGGAGACCCAGCAGCGTGACTGCCGCGTTGTCATAGCGTTCTCGTGAGAAGCCCGGGCAAGTCGTCGACGAATCTCACAGCCTCGGCGCCCAGGATTACCGCCGCCGCCGCCAAGATGTCGTCGTCGCCTTCTCAGCCCAACAACGGCGCGGCCACGAACGGCCGCGGGGAAATGATCGAGCAGAAGGGCCCCAACCACATCGTTCGCATTCGAAGTGACAGTGACATCAACCTGGACGATCTCTTTAAGGCTGTCATGCAGCCCAGCGACCGGGTTCCGCTCAGTGTGCCGATGCGGCTGCGGAACCTGCCCGCCTCGTTTTTCCAGCAGCCCGAGCGCTCCAAGTCGGCCTCTCACAGCCGTGAATCGAGTAGCGATGCCACTTTCTCGCCATCGGAGGCCTCGGCAGCAGCAGCAGCCGCTGCTGCTGCTGCGGCGGCCGTGGTTGCCCCGCCATCGCTACCCGTGAACCACCCGCGGGCGCACTCGTCACCCGCCTCGCTACAGCAGAGCTACAACGCGCCCAGCCCGCAGCATCTGCGCCAGCAGAGCTACGACCTCGTCGACGATCTGCCCCCGGGATGGGAGATGGCCAAGACGTCCACGGGGCAGCGCTACTTCCTCAAGTGAGTGAATGTTGTCTCACAGTGTCACTAGTAACGTTTACCGCGGTCACGCTGCTGAAGCGCCTCGCTTTGTCGTCGTTTCGAACTGTCCAACGCCCCATTTTTATATCGGAATGTTAGGGCCGGTGCATCAGGTGTTACGATTAGCTGCAACAGGTTGACGGATGGATGGCCAGCTGACCGATCTCGGTCCGCGAGAGCTTTCCCGCTGATGTGCGAGTCGCGTAGCAACATCCGTTATGTGGGCTGCGCCTTCCTGCGTGCCATCATGCGCTAGCGTCGCGAGTCCCGTGAATTTAGTTTTGCTTGTTTCGCACGCACACACTTTTCGGCGACAAGCGGCATCATGTCCCGTCTCCGCCGCCCTGTCCGGGCACAGCGTAAACTCTGGGCCCTAAGCACTGTGAAGATCGCTCGCCGCGACAACACGCGCAGAAGAGAACGAGAAAGCGGGGCGGCTACGCTTTTTCCGAGTGTTCGTTTTTCTTTTTTACCACGAGCTCGTACGGCTGCTCGGAGTACGCGCGAGGGCGCATGCCCCAATTTCCGCTGCAGCTCTCGCTATCAGCTGTTTCTCCGTCGTCACGGCGAGCCAGCCGCTTTTAAAAAAGAGCGAGCGGCAACAACGCGACGACGGTGGAGGAGTGACTGCGCGGCGCGCGTAATTTCTCCGCTCCCGCGGCCTGCCGCTGGCTTGGCTCACTCGGCTTTCCACCTTTTTTGTGCTTCTCTCTTAGCAGAGCGACCTTCGTGCGACTAGATGGCAGCATGCAAAGCAGTCAGATCGGTTCGGGTGTCCCAAGCGCAGCTGCCATTGGGCCTCCTTGACTTTTGTTCACGCGGCAGCAAAACCAGCTCCGCTGAACTGTCGATGGCTGCCAGGGCGTGGAACGATTCCGTGATCGCAATGATCCTGTCGCGGTGCGGCCTGCGTCCGTTTGTGCCTACGGAGACAAAGGGTGGCCTCAAAGCACCCGCTGACGGCTGGTAGTCGTAGGCTTAACAAGACCCGGCTTACGAAGCACGCTTATTTGTGTGTGTTTGCAGCGAGCGTGCGCAGACGTACAGCGACACAGAAGCTCGTTTAAAAAATGAATAAAAAAACCCGTGTGAACGCGCGTTCGTAGTTTGACCATGACAGGTGTGGTTTCACGGTGTCGAATTGTTCGCACTTCTGGATGGATCACTTGCTGACTGCTCGAGGACGTGTGTGGGAGTTTCTTGCCCACGTCTTCCCATCTTTCTGATCTGGCGTGCTCAAATGCAGCACATCGATGTCTACCCGTCATTTTGTGTCACACTGTGTACGTACGAGCGATTCGACAAGCACTAGCCCCTTTGTAGTTTCCGTCGATCATGCGGCATTACTCGGCTCAAGACATGTTCGTGGCATCATCACAAACTCGAAGATGCAGGTTCTGGCTTGCCGGTGTGCACCCACTTGGATGTAAGGTTCAAGGGTGCATTGCACCGCGGTGGTGAAATCAACACCTTGCACCCCAAGAAAGTGGATGAGGAGCTTACAGCGCACCCTCGTCTGAGAAAATCCTCCATTGTCTGACACTGTTGCTAGATTAACTTGCACGATGCAGCGAGCTGAGCATGCCTTCCTACAATTTTTATAAGGGCAATATAATAATCCCATGGCCGAGCTCGAATTGAAAATATTTCGCCTGCTTATGAACTGCTCTGAGTTGCATACATTCAGTCTGACTGCCGGATCTGATGTTTCGGGCTCAGAGGTCTAGCCCTGACCATTGACGTCTGCCTTGTAGTCTTCATTGGGGATACTTGCAATTATATCACACCGCGGAACTCTGGGATACGATCTCAGCATGCGCCGCCAACATGAACGGCACCTAGTCACGCTGTGCGGCTCTCGCATTTCCCGTCAACGCCGTACATCGCAATGGCGATATCTGACTGCCGCACGGAAAGTGTAAATCATATAAAAAAAAAAGGACCGGACGCGAGGACGTACTGTTTGCCAAAGGTGATCACAAACCCGTGCAACTGCCCGAAAGAGCTGTGCGAGAAGTGCAGCACATGGCTTATGCGCTCATAAACAGGAAGGACCTCAAAGCATTGAGCAACGTTCATGTATGCGGGCGTCACTTCATAACAGGCCAGTTATGTATCCAAATCTCGTGCGAAGTTGTTTCACCCATTACGTGCGACACCATGGACTCGGACAGCTGCAGACACGGACGAGGATCCGAGTTCCCCAGTCAACACTGCTTCGCTGCATGGCTGCATAATGTTCTGAACGGCCCTCCTTTGGCATAAGCGCAAGGCAAACGATAAAAACAGGCGCACTACGCCAAACGATCCGCCGTACGAACGTAAGACATGGCGCGGTCACTGAGACAGACGTATGTGCTCCGTTGGCTTGGTGATGGCGGACGGAAGACAGGAACTGACGTCACTTGCAAGTTATGTAATGCCACTGGGCCGTGTATTTCCCGAAAGCGGGCGAGAAACCAGCCCCGATAGAAATATAGCGCTGGACGCCTTATGCCTGGCAATTTGTTGCTTGACACGACTGCGATATGAAATGTTTAGTAAGTCGCATGCAGGATCTCTCCTCCCGCGTATGTTTTCGTTGTCTAGTATGGCCGATGCAACTGCAACATTATTGCAAACGAAGCAGCTTGGTTGAAGAGTGACTCACGAGGAATGTGCGCTTTTCACATTGATCGCTCATGTCGGCCGTCGTGAAAAACGTGTGGCCCTGCAGGCTTAGAATAGAGCCCCGGCGCATGGTTTTTGTAACTCGTGCTGTCCAAACTCCGAGGCAGCCACTTCATGCCTCATCGACAACGCTGACGTGCTCGTTGCGGGGGTGCTTGTGAGGCTTGCAATGCAGGATTTAAAAGGCGTGAGTCATGCTCATCTTGTGCTTCGCTGTAGCTACCGCGCAAAAAATAAAATAAGGGTGGGGGGGCTTTGTGCAGTAGTACTGACAGTCGTGGTATACTGCCTAGAATATACTCCTAGGCACGTGCAGAGTTTTGCTTGTGTTTTTTAGTCGTTGACGAGTTCTTTGTAATAACGAGTGTTTCGTAATAACGAAAATTGGTTTCCACGCATCGATGAAAGTTCGCGAATGAAAGGGCTGTTATGAGACACTGGTACTCTGCAGACCTGAACTTTTTCAAGAGTTCATAGTAGGCTCAAAGTAAGAAAACAAGAATGCTTCTTTTTCTTTTTCTTCGGTTCTCGAACCAGTGCCGAGGTTATCGAAGTAAGAGTGGTGGAGACCGCCGTGTTCCAACCGATCCTTCATCAATTTCATGAATGAAAGTTTCAGCGGTGTCCACCCCGTGATCGATGCGCCGCAGTTACGAGCTGTCGTGTGCCATCATCATCCGGGTCTCCGTGCGGTCCCCCGCCCTTTTGTGCCGGTGTCCCCTTTCTCCGCTGACATCTAGGCCGTGTCAAGTGGCTTGTCACTTTGACAGTACAGCATTTTGGTGCCCGGGGACAGGCGATACTGTCGCGTCACACGAGCTCATCTCGAGGCGATGGATCCCACGCTTCGGCGCTGCTGGACGCCCCGAAACAGTCGCTGTAAAACCGAGCTTTCTTCTGTCAGGTCTCTTCATCCCGCAACTGCTACAGTGAGCGCAGCTGTGCTTCGCATTGGTGGCAAGAGACCGCCGCTGTTTCGCGAACACTTCTATCATCGTACGCCAGCTAGCTATAAGGGCTTCGAAATTTGAGCCGCGCCAAATTGCCAGTCACGTTCTTCGCGGTACGGTTGTAATGCGCGGCTCTATAGTTACAGTAGTTTTCTGGATAGGCAGCTGTTTCGCGCGTCTGGGGTGGCGTGGTGCCGTCCTGAAAAGTGTATGTAGTGCCATAACACTGCAAATGGTCGATGGCAGCCACTGCAGTCGTGCTGCAGAGGATTGTTGTATAGAACATCCTCCACACACAAAAAAAGAAAAAACTGCGAGCGCGGGTCACGTCGGCGGCCGCCCGAAGACCGCGACGACGGAGCTGCGCGGGAACGGCCCCTCGCCTGAGTGACTGAACTGGGTTTTGATGTCGCCGCAGGCAAGGCGGGTGTATACGGCCGCCCGTTACACAGCCGCCGCCTCGGGGCTGCATCTCCGAACGCGTCTTCTCCGGGCCGGCTGGCGTGAAGAGTTTACTCTAGCTGTGTATCTTCTTTTTTCTCGCTATTACTTACCTGCGTTGTGTTTGTCTTGTTGGTTCAATTGTATGTTCTCTTGTCGCTCCTAAGTAACAACTCAGTTATTGTTACCCGCATATTTTACGCGCAAAAGCGTAACTGTACACATCAGGGATATATACCAAACTCCCGATGTGGGGTTTTACCTGTCATAGCCAAGATATCATTATGGGGCACGCCGTAGTGCTGGGGTGGGGGACTCTGGAATAATTCCAACCACATAGAGTTCGTTAATCGCGCACGTCAGTGGAAGTACGAGGACATTTCTGCATTTCGCTCCCACCGAAACGCGGCCGCCGTCGCCGCGAACGAACCCGCGTCTTCGTTCTTAGCGGCAGAACTCCAGGCACCACGACGGGGTCGGCAGGCTCTGTTCGACTTTAATTGCTAGTCGCCTGAAATCAGTTTTTGTGGCCGTTGTAAAGGGAACGTCACTTCTGCACAGTCCTTAGTCGTCTTCGTGTGTGTTGCAGTGGGTGCTGTTCGCGCAGACTTTTCTCTTGCTTCGCGAGAAGAGCAGCAGCAAGCGGCCTATCGTATCAATCACGACGCGCCGCCGAGCTGACAAGTTTATCGCGAGCCTCCGAGCGCCGGTCAGCTGACATTAGGAGGAGGTGTGGCCTGCGGCGCTAAGACTGCTCGCTCGCACGCTGTGACGACGGCTAGGCGTAGCCCAGGGGACGGACAGACGGACCGCGCCGCATCTCTGCAAACATGCCCTTTTCCCACAGTTTAGGTTCCGTGCGCTCTCTGTATATAACAACTGCAGCGAGTGCTCACTGTCGTCGCTCATTATCGTGCGCCCGTTTTATATGTATTATTGCGGCGCTTTTCCTGGCTTACTGGCGTTGTGGTGCGCCGAATCGGACTCATTCCGTCTGGGGATGTGCGCGAATGAATAGCAGTGGTTCCGAGATCACTGACGGGGAAATTCGGCGGCGCAGTATCGAAAACTCGATTGTAGAGGCTGCATCCAATCTCTCGATATCGAAATTGAGAATAAAACAGACAAAAAACATCGTCTAGCTTATGTAGGTACGGAATGGGCAATCTCCCGCCCTTATATCGTCGAAAGTTCTATCATGTTGAAATCTACACAAACTACGAGTGCTTGTGGAAATGTTAGCACAGCAACACATCTTCAAACTCCAGATGTTTAGCGTGAAATATGAAATAGTAAAAAAAAAAAGAAGCGTTGTGCATATTGTAGCGATGCTGAAGCACAAAGGCTAATAAAACAAACGTATTTATTAAGGGCGAACCTGTGCCCACAACTCAAAGGCACTGCGCTCGGAAAACTGCGAGTCAGTCGAACACCAAAGATGTCGTTCAGCTCTTCTCCTCTTATTTTTCCCCCGAGAGGCACACGAGCGCGTGGCGCATGCGAGCCGTGTCCGGCCAGGTGTTCGTGCCACGATGGTCGCTGCGCGGCACTACGATACGGCGCGCAGTAGAGTCACTGTATATGCTACCTTTAGGTAGACCTAAAGGTAGCATATACAGTAACTCTAGCGCGCAGTGTCGGGTATGCATGTTGACGGCGCGCTATTTGAATGCGGCCAATATGTCGCGGCAATATCTTCAAAAGTTGCTTTAACAATTGAAGGGAAAAAAGTGGTGCTGAAAGGTCAGCTTGACTGTGCCAAAACATTGTGTGTACGACAATGCGCTAACTATTGCTGCCTGTTTAATTTGCTGCTTGACGTTACGGCATTTACTTGCTGACGTCACATGACACGTAACGCGGTTGTACGTTAAGGATGTGCGGCATAAAGTGCGCAGATGATAAACTATACCGAGATGCTGAAGGCGCGCTAATTGCAAATGTAAGCTGGACATCATTCGGAGTTCTGAGCTTTGTTGGGGAGGACGTTAATTGAGATGCTATGCCCGTCTCGGTGGTACAGTGGTTACTGTGCTCGGCTGCTGTTCCGAAGGCCACGGGTTCGATCCCGGCCGCATCCTTTGCATTGCGATGGAGGCGAAATCCTAGAGGCCCATGTACTGTGCGATGTCAGAGCACGTTAAAGAACACCAGATGTTTGAAATTTCTTGAGCCGTACACTACGGCGTGCCTCATAATCATACCGTGCATTTGGCATATAAAATTTCCGATATTATCAATAAATATCACATGCATGTGATGTTGCCGGATGCCCGAATGGTGTACGCCGCCAGTGCACGCCGCCACGCAGTAAAGGCGAGCAACGTTGGGCGCGGCAGCAGTGACGTGTGACTGACTGATTTCAGGCGGGTGATTTGAAGTGCGCTAACGCAATGCGGACCACTAAAACTGGATTCTATATCAAAAAAAGCACTTCCTTGGCATAATAGTAGCACTACGAGGTTTCTGGACCGCTATTTCAACAATGAACGCCTACTTAATATTTGCCTTTAGTGTCCCTTTAGAGAACACCAGATGTTTGAAATTTCCGGAGCCGTCTACTACGCCGTGCCTCATAATCGCACCGTGGATTTGGCACGTAAAACTCCAGATATTATTAATTGATTAAGATGATGTAAGTAACAAATACATTTCGAATACATACACGCAGCCCGTTATCATTCAACTCTGAGTACGTTGAACTCGATGGGAACTTAAGGACATGCTTCTTTTGTATCGCATCAGCGGGCCTTCCGACAGGTGCCTAACACTCGATCCTCATCTTTTTACGAAAGAGGTCACGCTTATCATACGTATAACCTTTTTACGAGACCGAGTTTATTCTCAAGCTGTGAATGATACGCTCTTTGTCCGCTAGGAGTTGTCCGATAGCGTTGTCTCGTATCTTCTTCGTGCCCTCTGGCATTGTTGCTGCAGGGACATTACGTCGTAGAAGGTTCCCGGCTCGATAAGGCGGTATCTATGACCATAGAGCTTAGTACTAATACACTACGGGGAAATCTGGCGCTGGTGTCTATGGGAACTGCGATGCATGATGGGAATGATGGGCAGTACATGGATTTGCCTAAGCTTCGTTCTTTCGGCTCCTTCTGGCCCGCAACGGCTTTGTCGTAAGACGAAGTTCAGCAAATGTTCGGTAGTCCCACTTCACCACCTTGACCTTTTTATTTTTAGGCTCAGATTCAAAACAGTTCGGAGGTTCACAACGAGTCATCATTTTTTCCGAAACAAATCCAGAACAACATTAAACAAAGCCACAAGTGCGCTCAAAGCCGCAAACACGAAGACTAGGCAAATCCATGTACTACCACGACTGCTTGATGGAATCCAGCGGCAATGCTACTACCCATCATTTCCATGGTGGCTGAACAATCATAGTGTCACAGTTCCCTCTAGTAAATGTAGTAGGGAACTGTATGTCTATCACAGTGCATGTTCTGACCTAACGTGTGCAAGTGAACAAGCAGTGTACCCACGTGAGGTTGTTGTGTCTTTTCTTTGCATATATGTGTTTCGCAATTTGAGGGGGGCGCATAGCGAAAGCGTGCTGGCAAGTAAGGGAGAACGAAGAAAAGAAGAACGAATTATGGCGTCTCGGTCTCGGGCAGGCGCGGACCCACCTTCGGCTATCCTGTTACCGCGACGGTACAAGTGTTCTTGGCGGCGCCGCCGCGGTTTCTCGACTCCGGGGAAAAGATGCCGAGATGCGGTGTGATGACAGACATTTAGCAGACAGGGAACGGGACGGCGAGAATCTCGCCAGACAGTCAACCAGACAGGCGCTACTTGGAAAGTGAACTGAAAAGACACACGAGTTTATTCTCTCAGTATCTGTGTGTTCGTGTAACTGTTATGTAATACAGTTTGTGTTCTTGTTATTGTTAAACGTTGTCGACGCGTCTTTAATTGCTCACGAACTTGCTCAACGATAGTCACAACAGAGGTAGAAGGCCTTCTTGTCCACTTTAGTTTTGCAGACTTATCGTGCGCCCTATTCTAGTATGGCCACGTTTGCATGGCTGAGTTACTCGAAATTGAGCTTCGGGGTTTTACGTGCAAGAACCATGCTATGATTATTAGGGACGCCATAGGGGGAGGGAGGACTCCGCATTAGTTTTGGTCACCTGAGGTTTGTTTAACGTGCCGATTAATCTAAGCAGATGGGTGTTCTTGTGTATGTTCGCCATCGAAATGCGATTGCCGTGGGCGGTAGTCGAACCCGCGACCTCGAGCATAGTAGAAGTCATTTGCCTGGTATCTGTGAGTGCGGGAACCTGGACGGGTGGTTCGGAAGGAGAAACACGATTCAGTCAAGCTGTGACAGTGCATTCAAGTCGACTTACAGGATCGGTTAGGTTGTAGTTACCATTCTATTATTATTATTATTATTATTATTATTATTATTATTATTATTATTATTATTATTATTATTATTATTATTATTATTATTATTAGTTGCTCCGGAACAGCTGCTGTGCAAGAGGGCCAGGGAACTTTCGAAAACGCCGTCAGTAGAAGTGACAAAAACAGGGAAATAAAAAAAAAAACCTGAGCACATAGTTCGCAACTTTGCCTATTGAACCTTTTCACATGAGAAGCAGAAACACATCCTTTTCTGGACTGTGACACGGGATTACAGAGGCTGACGTCACTTCGTCGGTGGTGCGTTTCGGGGGGCCACGCCTATTTACCACAGCCGAGAGGGCATTATGGCCGCCTTCTGTAGAAGAGAGCCTTCTGTGAAAAAGTCTTTTTCACTGGAGTCATATTCGGGCAAGCTAACGCTCGTCACAGCTGTAGGCCGGTGTTGTCACAGCAGGTATAAAGCAAGGACCACTATGTTAACAGCAAACGAGATAGGGAGCGTGCGGGGGGGGGGGGGGCGGGGTGTCATGGCTGCAGATTGACAGTACTTCCCCCATTGGCCGAACAGTGAAGCATCTTTCGGCGTCGAGTGTGTGTTGATCGCTGGCAGGTGTTTGCGGAACCTTGGCGCGCCGCTGCAATGCCGGCAGGGCGTCCTTGAACGCTTGCCCGTAAAAGCATTGACGATACGACAGTGACAGAAATACACGGCGCGTAATCTCTCTCCCTAGAGTAACAGCATCGACTGTGCTGGGGGCTTGACGAGCCAGTTTCCTGCAACGGCGAATGGCGCTGCGCATATATTGTAAGGCGCAGACAGTCGTTTCGCAGGTGTTGTCGCTTGCTCGTTCGAGCTCATCATTTTAGTTAGTCTTCGAACGGGATCACCGGAAGGACTACTCCGCGCCTGGGCGTGAGAGGTATTTTGCAAGTGAGGTACTTTCGGGCCTACCTGTAGTCAAACAAATAATTTATTATTACCCAATTGAACGTCTTCGCCTTTATGATTTTACTGTCTGCAAATGACGGTTACACGCCCAACTTAAAGCTTTACTGAACTTTATGCGCTGTTGCAGAATCAGGTCATTTCTGCACGCAGAGTGCGCTCCACAGGTGTAAACGAAATCGTACACTTTAAGAAAAAAAATAAAGTATTTGGGGAGTGCTTCTGCCGCACAACTGTAATCTTCATCTGGCTTGCTTGCGTTTCCTTTCTTAAAAACCCGGCTCTCGCAACTTTCCTATCAATAATGATATGTCACGCTGATAGCGCACACGCCGTTTGTGACCAGGAGGTACGGGGACCGCGGTGATAAAGTAACTACGTGAGGTAGATGGCGATTACAGTTGTGTGGCAGAAATACTCCCCAAAAACTCGGATTCTTTCTTACAGTGTAGCCGTTGCTTTGACCGTGCAAACAGGAAACAAACAAAAAGGAAAAAAAAAAAGGTTTTTCGTCACTTGCGCAGCCGCCGCGCGATCATCTGCGAGGGAAAAGGAAGGAGGAAAGGTGGGGGGACGGTTGAACCGCACTCCGTTGTCGTGGGAGCGCACGCACGCGCCATTTATGTAGATGAGTCTGTCGCCCGCCGCTCGCTTGGCGATTCAATTACCGAACCGCGCATTGCACGGAACTTTGAACCTGCGGCCCTCGTTGAGGTCCTCGAACTTCCCCCATTGTTTTGATCGGGCGGCCTTGACTCATTGCGCGTTCTTGTATTGCGCGCTTTCCGGTCGAAGAGAGACGACAGGCAGGCTGGCCGCGCGCTTCAGTTTCGCGGGACGCAGAGGGTTTGATTGAACGAGGAGCGTGCGCGACGATCTTGGGCCGAGTGACCTAAAGAGTGACCCGGTAGGTGTTAGGGGAAAGGGAGCGGGGGGTGAGTAGTTATCAGTTATCTTCCATGTTGAATGAAAGATTGAAACTACGGGAACCTTAATTGAGGAACCTGCCACGGCTCGGCAGCCCGAGCCATAAAGGGGTTTTCGTTCTCTTGTTTACGGCGTCTCCTGTCGCGTCAGGACGTTTTGATTTATTGCTTCATTCTGTTGAGCCAACGCCACCTAGAAAAATAACTTGTAGAGGGGGGCATGACTGAGCATGCATACCAAGTGCGGCGCCTGATGTGCGCATGTATCACTTGTTCCCTTTCTTTCCTTTTCTCTGTCTGCCCTGTTACGACCGTCCCCAGCAATGGGGTTCTTTCAACGTTTGCGAACCCGTCAAGGAGATCGTCGACGCACTCCAGGGGCAGCATGCACTGGAGACGACCTCGCAGGCAAGCGAGAACAAAGATCAACCTACCGGTCTTGCGCGCACAGGACCGAGTAGTCGTCGACCTCTCCCCATCTCCCCATTCAGGCTCTTTCCCCTCGCCGGGAGAATTCTGGAATCTGCCGTGCGCAACGTCTTGGTGCTTTGAGTTCATGACCATATTTGGGCATCGTTTTAGGTTTCGTGACCATATTTGGTCATCGTGTTAGTTTGTGCCCTCTCCATGTGTGGTGTCTTTCCCCTCCCTCGTGAGGGGAAGCTGCGAGGGTTCTGCTAGAGGACGGACGTGTTTTTCGTGGGCTCCGGAATGACAGCGTCAGATAAGTTTTTTTTTTTTGCATGATTCGAGCTTGTTTTTTTAGTTATATGAGTACATAAGCCACTAGATTGAAGCTTTGAAGCATAATAGGGCTTACAATTTTGTACTGTTTCCTGTGTGACAGTCGCCTGGGATTTTTTTTCCGTTCGGTCACCACGTGTCTGAAAGGCACACATGTGCTTTGAAGTATAGCATACTAGCGGAGTTTTGTGATACCATTTGACTTTAAGTGTATCGAATCCGCCGTGTGAACGATCTAGCCATGGTCAAAAAGACCGTAAAGTGTTCAGGGTGCGGAATGGGATGGAAAATAGAGGTTTGTACGGATGAGAAGACAGAGGGAGCTGACGCCAAGTGTAAGCAATGCGAGTTAGAGGCGAAAATGGAAATAATGATGGCTATGGTAAGAATCGCCGAGCTGGAGATCGCGTTGGCGACAGAGGGAAAAAAAGATGGCTATGGGGGAAAGGCTTAAGTCAGCCGAGGAGGGGTTAGCAAAGGTAGTCATGGTGAACAAAGAAGCAAGCGACAGCGGGAACAGCGGGGCATCGACCCCCACAGTAGTAGACTCGAAGGGGGAAACAGGTTTGGAAAAGACAGGTGCAAGGGTCACAGGACCCAGCTTCCGCGAAGTAGTTTTGGGAAGGGGAGGGGACAAAGCAGCAGTGGCACGCGCTAGTAACCGAGGCAGTGGCCAGGTGCGGGACGGTCCAGCAGAAGACTCGGAGCACGTGATAATCGCCGGGGACTCGAATTTAGTTATACACCTTTTCAAATTCTCACGCCAGGGAGGCGCCATATTGAAATGCGCGCCGTCTAACGTGCAAGATTGGCGAAATCGCCATCTTGGGCTGCGCGTACTCGAACCGGCGCGCTATCTGTTGGTGTGAGGTCCCTGCTAAAGCCTGTGTTTGCTGATTTTTTCGTTTCTTAAGCTGTTTTGTTTGGTATCGTCGCTGCCATTGACTTATTCGTCGCTGTCTGAACCGTTCAGGGGCGCGCATTCGCCCGTGCGACGCAAGAATTAGCTCCGCGTCTGCGAACGGCAGTGCTTTTTTTTTTTTTTTTCGAAAGTCTGCCCTTAGGCATAATATTTATTCAGAAATACACATATAAATTTGCTTCGTGTATGAAGTCCAGTAACGAGTGCTTCGTCGTCGGTACCAGTAGCAGCAAGCGTAGTACCAGGTCGATCACGGCGTTAAGTGTTAATAATCGGTAACTAGAGCGTTCTTGCAGCTGTCTACCGCTTTCCTTTATTGGCGTACTAATGTCTACGGACTATCCATCAGTTTCAAACCTCCGCGCATACTCGTCGCGGCGCGTAAGTTTGTCAGCTGTAAACTGTAAACACCGCACAATCCTTCTTCACAGATACAGTTGACCTACATTTCACCCCGACGGACGTCGAAGACTAGGTCGAGGAGACCTGTGAGGCCAGAAATACCGCGAGCGAACATTGTGTTTATATCTCGTTGAGGCGAATGCGTTGGGGTCTTCGCCAGGTGTGCAACTACGAGGCACTGGAGTCGCGCAGCACGTGCAGTTTGACTGTGTGGGTCAGTCGCTGGCGCACAGTGTGAAGAAAAAGTCGTGCTGATGAAGGGGAATGTGACACCGTCGCAAAGCGTTGAACAGTAGGCCCATCGCGCGTGGGTTTCCGCGAGGCCGTCCGCTGAAGTACGGCGCGCGCAGGCTGCACATGCGTAACCGGGCAAGGCGGAGTTTGCAGCCGTGTCGGCCGCTGGTTATGGACGATATGAAGTGTGAATCCGCCAACATTCAAACGAGTTAGTAGGTGAGTCATCAGTGGCTTGCGTACTTTTCTTTCCTATCTAGGATGCCTGCTTGGGAACGTTGTTCTCGTCGTTTTTCTTGCCGCCAACGAAATACCGGGAACAGAGGCGTGACCAGGGCGACACGCGCAAGTTCTTACTATTTAGTGAAGCCACCCACTGCTGCCGCAATTCAGGCGACGAAAGGAAAACGATGCAGCGCGAACATGCCATGCTTGCACTCATCGCGTGGCGTACATGCGCTGCGGACACACGATTGCACCTTAAATATTTCTCTTCCGCTGCTTGTTCGTTCACCCGTACACGACACAGTGATGACCAGATGACTTGCTATGCGAACGCGGTAAGTTTTCTGCCATGGTAGTCACTTCGTATCGGACACAGGCGCATAACACAGTCACACAAACGCGTACCGAAGCAACACACACACAGCACTGGCGCAGCCCAAAGCACGGAAGTTTTTCCGATTTACCGACGCCACCCATTTATTCTGCAATTCCGGCGACGACGGAAAGTGATACAGCGAGAACATGTCACACTTGCAATCCTTGCGCGGCGTGCTGTGCTGCGGGCACACAATCACGCCTAAAATGTTCCTTTCCCGCTGATTGTTCGTGCACCCGTGCACGACACAGTGATGGCCAGACGATCGGTTCTTTGAATACGCACTATTTCCGGCCATGACAATCGCTTTTTATCGCAAAAAAGGGCCTAATTCACACACAACATCCAAGCGTACCAAGCGTACAGATACAACATGCGCAGCCCAAAGCACGATGGCAACACTGAAAACATACCCTCGACCCCTGCAGCGCACTGGTGCGAGCATGGGTGCGAGGGTGCTCCTGTGAAAAGGTGTATACTCGACGACAACTTATCTTGACATTGGAGCGAAGGCTACGGAGGGCGGGGCTTCCGCACATTCGTGTTGCTCCGCAAGTAGTACGGCAGCTTGCGGCTGATTTCGGTTTTGCTCGCTCGCATCGTTAACGCGTTTAGAAAACATATTCACGAAAAATGTGAAGGGAATGTGAACGGGAGAGACATTTCGATTGTTCAGAGCACATTTTAGTGTCATTATTACGAGTACATTTTCTTGGGGAACTAAACGGTGCGTTTGCGCCGCACACTGACCCACTACGTCACGGAACGCCATGTTTACTTTGGAAAACGGGCATGCTGAAAAGGTGGTCTGTCTAAGAAATTGAAAGAAAAGGAAGGCATTCTTGCGAGGTGAACAATAACTGTATTTTACCCTACGACTTCCCGCAACTGTTTCAGTCTCATAATAAATAAAGCAACATTTATTTCAGCAAGAAAACGAGAAATTATCAAGTAAACGTAAGTACTATTTCTTGGCGCGGTAGCAGGCAAGCACTTCGGTTCTGTAGCTTCCACAGTGCTGTCAAGGAAAGTTGTCGCCGAGTATAGATGCGAAGAAGCAGTCAAGGAAAGGGTGAGAGGCGACAAACGAGTTTTAATAGGGAAGTTCCCGGGACATAGGCTGGGATCAGTGATGAGACGAGCTAGCGCAAAACTCGCAACTAAGGCTAATGGACGTAACCTCGTGATAATCGCGGGAGGTCTAAACGCGTCTTGAATGAAGAATCAGCCGAACTAGCGACCACATTGGCGAAAGGGGTCGAGGACATGCGCGCCATTTCCTCTCAGGTGCAGATAGTGGTATGCACAATACCGGAAGTACCAGTGAGAGATATCAACTTGCAAAGAGCTGTTGTCGACGCAAACAAAGAGATATGGCGAATTAGTCGAGAGAAGGGCTTCGAGGTAGTGGATATAAACAGGGAGGTGCACAGGTGGGGCGGGTTTCCAAAGAGACAGAATTCACTTCGATAAGAGGCTTGGTCATGAGGTGGGCTGGCGACTGGCAGGACGCGCAGTAGCTTTTTTGGGGGGCACGCGGGCCCTTCGGTGCCCACGGTAGCTTGTAATGAGGAAAACAACCAGGGGGACTCTTGACAGGCAGTATAGCGAAAAACCAGAGAAAAGGTAAAAGAAGGGAGAAGGCGCGTGTTGCAATTAGTTACATAAACATGCAGGGTGGCAGAAAAAAGGCAAAAATGGTTAGAGATTGAGGAGGCAGTTAAGCAAGGAACAGATAGGTGTTTATGCGGTTACAGAAACACACCTTAGAGACTTGGAAGAGCCACCACATATTGACAATTATATTTGGGAAGGATGTAACAGGATCTCCTCAGAAAGGAGAGTGTGGGGTGTTGGAATGCTAATTCATAGCAGAACAAATTGGATAGAGTGAAACAAACGTGTTCAGAGCACATGTGGGTTTCGGGCACAGTAGGTGGAAAGAAAACGTGGCTAGGTGTAGCTTACTTGTGGACAGGCAATAACTGCAGAGAAAAGAATCTGGAGATAGTGAAATGCATAAGCACCGATATTAAAGAATTTGGTCATGATGCCGAAATAATCCTTCTAGGGGACATGAACGCTCACATTCATGACCTTGACGGATATTCAGACACCAATGGCAAGTTATTGCTAGATCTCCTGCGAGCAACGTAGTCTTGAGATAGTTAACGTGGGGCCTAAGTGCGAGGGGCAGATCACGTGGGAAGTCGGAAACCGGCAATCGAGCATTGATTATTGTCTCATGACAGAAGGAATATATGACAAACTTAGAGAGATGAGAATAGACGAGGAAGGCATTAACAGCTTGGGTAGTGATCATAAACGCATAATATTACAAATGGGATATAAAACTGAAAATAAGAACATAGAATCAAAGTTTGGCAGCTTGTATCTAAATGACAAACAAATAACAAATATAGCCGCAAGAGTGGAGGAAAAAGTAGACGAACTACCAGGCAAAGACTGGAAGTATAGTGAGCTGCTACATGTAATCACGAAAGAAATGGAAAAAAGAGAGAAAACTATATGTTGGAAAGGAAAGAGAAAGCAAGAAGTTGGTGGAACAAGAAATCCGGGAGGCGATCGAGAAGCGACGTGAGGCATCACGGGAGCACAGACAAGCAAAAAAGGAGAAGCGGCCACAGGACGAAAGTCAACCAAATATGGGAAATATTTTAGAGCAAAAATCCATTGTGCAGAAATTAGTCGAGGCAAAAATTAAAGGTGAAAGTGAACGCTGGATGACAGAGAGTCGCGAAAAGAAGAAGGCCGCGCCTAGGATATTTTGGAGCCACCTAAAAGCGCTGGGTAGGAAGTCTGTCACAATGCAACAACATATGGTAGATGAAGGAGGAAATCAATTGGAAGGGTATGAAGCGCTAGGTTACATCCGAAAGATAACAGCTGATTCGCTTAAAAAGGTCGCCCCGGGGATTTCCCCAGTGAGTAAATGTACGCAAAGGAGTGCAACCGACGAAGATGTAGTACTAGAGAATTTTCAATTGGAAGAAAGCCGAAGGAAAAATTCCTAAGCGCACTACACCGGGCTTAGATGGGGTTCCCGTCAGCCTCATTAACGAACTCGGACATAGAACTAAAGAAGCACTGCTGAAAGCCGTAGAAAAGTGCTTACAGGAGAGGGAAATACCAGACAGTTGGCGAAAAAGTAGAATGAACTTAATCTATAAAGGCAAGGGAGAAAAGGATAACATTCGCTCGTATAGACCGCTAACCATTACATCGGTGCTATACAGGTTGGCGATGCAGGCAGTAAAATTAAAAATAGAAGCGTGGGTAGAACAAAATGATATTTTGGGAGAACTTCAGAATGGATTTCGAATTGACAGGCGGTTAGACGATAATCTGTTTGTTCTTACCCAGTGTATAGAAATATCGAAAATAGAAAACAGGCCCTTATACGTAGCTTATCTAGATATTACCGGGGCGTATGACAACGTTAATCAGGAAATTTTGTGGGATATACTGAAAGAAGTGGGCATAGGTGACGACTGTATACAGCTTTTGAGGGAAATATACCGAGAAATACAGTTTGTGTAGAATGGGAAGGAATAAAGTAGCAAGGACAGCGTTGAAATTAGCAAGGGGCTGAGACAGGGATGTCCTTTGTCCCCGCTTGTTATTCATGCTGTACCTGGTGAGGATGGAAAAAGCGCTAGAAGGTAGCAACATTGGATTTAATTTGTCACACAAGCAGGTCGGCACGATGGTTGAGCAGAAGCTTCCAGGTCTATTTTATGCTGATGATATTGTCTTATTTGCGGACACTCAAGATGATATACAGCGACTGGCACATATATGCGGAAGGGAATGTGAGGCTCTAGGACTAGGATTTAGTGCAACCAAAATGTGGATTGATGGTATTCAATGATCACGAAGACCATGTGGTCTTTATACAGGGCCAAAAAATACCGAGGGTAAGCGAGTACAAGTACCTCGGAGTATGGGTAAATGAGGGGGATAGATATATGGAGGTACAAGAGAAAGCATCGGTAGCAAAGGGAAAGAGGAATGCTGCAATTATGAAGCACAGAGCTTTATGGGGATACAATAGGTACGAGGTGCTTCGAGGGCTATGGAAGGGTGTGATGGTCCCGGGGCTTACATTTGGGAACTCAGTAGTGTGCATGAAGTCAGAGGTACAATCAGGAATGGATGTAAATCAAAGGACGGTGGGCCGCCTCGCGTTGGGCGCTCACGGGAAGACGACAAATGAGGCTGTAAAGGGTGATATGGATGGACAGGCTTTGAAGTGAGGGAAGCCCAGAGCAAAATGAGATTCGAAGAGAGGCTGAGGAAAATGAAGAACAGTAGATGGGCAGAGAAGGTTTTCAGGTATTTGTATAGAAAAAGCGTTGACACGCAGTGGAGAAAAAGAACTAGGAGGCTCACCAGTAAATATACGGCTAGCAGTGCGGGCGATATGGCAACAAGGAGCATTAAGCGGAAGGTCAGAGAGGCGGAGAGGACTTATTGGATGGCAGCGATGGAAAAGAAGCCGGCTCTGAGTAACTACCGAAAGGGAAAAAAAACGAAATAAGGAGGGAAAGGTTTTATGATAATTCAAGGGGAAGCGCTTTACTGTTTGAAGCAAGGTCGGGCTGCCTTAGAACGCGTAGTTATAAAGCGAGATTCAGTAACGAAGAAGAACAATGTACATGCTGCGGGGGAACTAAGGAAACGATGGAACATGTACTGATTGAATGTGGCGATATTCACCCAGGTATGCGTGTGGGCACGAGTCTACATGAAGCCTTGGGTTTTAGGGACAACAATGGAAAGCTGCACACGTCCGCGATAGAAATAAGAGACGGTTAGAGTATTGGTGGCAGAAAAGTAGAGATAAAGAACAAAAATAAATAGTGGGGGAAAAATAGGGTCATTCTGCCTTAAGAGGCAGAGAGATGGACCGTGAATTTATATTTTTTTGATATAATAACATAGATTTAATCAATGCAGATAAGGTATTAGGCCAACATGAAACAAGAAAGCTTTTTTTTTTTCTTCGAGCCTGGTGGCAGACATGTCACCGCCCCGTTTTAAACGGGACGCTCATAGCATCCATCCATCCATCCGTGAGCAAGGTGCCGAGACGACCGTATTGGCTGAAGACGCGGACAATGCGCCCAGGGTTGGCAACGCGGCGCTATAAAAGGCCGAAGACGTTCTTTGTGTGCCCCTTGTTACCCTTGTTACTCGTCGCTTGTCACTTGTGACTTGCCACTGGTCAATTGTCACTTGTCGCTTGTCGCTTGATCACCTGATCATTTTACCATGTAAATAAGTTTCTGTCGTTCGGCACGGTTTTGTTTCGTGGAATCTTCGTACCTGTTAAGATGCTGCTGCTGCATCACCTTTCGCTCAGGTCGTAGGTGCAGATATGATGCCCCCCCACCCCCCCACACACACTTTCCCCCCGGCTACAGCGCTCACTCCGGCTGATGGATGCACCCTTTGTCTCGGACCCCTTAGCAGCGACGTTTCCGCGCATGCACCCCCCCCCCCCTCGCCTTTCCCTCCTTGCTTGTCGCGGCGGCCCCCGCATCAACAGCGCGAGTTATGAGGGATGTGTTTCTGCCCGCGCGTTACCGTGGAGTGAAGCAAAAAGGAAGAAAAACTAAAGAAAACACGAAGCGAAACCTGCTCGCCTCTGCGTTTGTGCCTCCGTGCGCATATACACCTGGGCGTCAACACTCGCGGGGGTCGCCGACGGCGAAAAAGCTCGCGGCGTCGCGCGGTCTTTTTCTTCGTGTTTTTTCTTCGCGCCTCGATCCACTTTCACTCGCGCATGGCTGCTGCGCGTGAAGCACCCCCCCCCCCCTCCTAGGCACGCGCTCTTGAGGGACGCTTGCGCAGCCGCCCGCGAAAACAGATTCGATTTCTCTCGGGCAGCAACGCTGATCGTGTCTGCCGTGCGCGAGGCGTGCCCGGGGTCACTTTATCGCTGATCGCGCAGTGTGAGCGATAATTGAAAGCGCTTTGTTGCCTGCTTCCCCTCGGTCGGACCAGCTGAGCGCCTCAACCTGTTGCTGTGGGTGCACGCGGATAAAGAGCGGGAAACTCAGGGTGCACCTTCCTCTAGAGTCACTGTATATGCTACCGCATCTGTCTTCCAACGCCGCTAGCAACCATGCATTGCGGAGAAGCTGCCGCTTAGGCCAATTTGTTTATTTCTCGACGCCGCCGCTGCAGCGAACTGAATTAACACTAGCCATCGACAGCCAATGTTTATCGCCCGTCTTCGACACGCCGGACAGGTTAATCGGCGACACGGTAGGCATGTCGCCTGCAAAAACGAAGTGCGACTTCATCGCATAGCTGTGGTTGCTAGCCGGACCTATGCGCAGCTCTGCTACCTAAAGGTAGCATATACAGTGACTCTACCTTCCTCTTGAGGGTGGTGCCACTGGGAGCGAGACGGAGTAATCCGTACATGTTGCGATGTTGGTCCATGAATGATTTTATCTAAAGCAAATATGGTTGGAAGGCCATTCAATCATTTTATTGAGTTGAAGGAAGGCAGTGTTTGGTTTTCTACTTTTCCGTTTTTCATATATAGATTTTTGTTCTTTCTTTTTTGTATTTTATTAGTTGCGTATTTAATTTTCATTATTTCTCGTTTAGTTATCTTTTCCTTTCTTGCTGTTTATATCGGTCGGAAATCGCACACATGCCACGCTGACGCAGAATGAGGCCCTAAGAAGATGTCGTAGTCTACCGAGAGAGAGAGAGAGAGACGGTTTAGTTGTTCACACGACTGCTTTGTGTAATCGTGTTTCCGACACCGGCCTTCGGGCAACGTTTTCGAATTCATTTCCCTGCGCGATCGTTGCGGAGATTTTGTAACGGCGCGATAACGCCGACACATTATACATATGTGGATGTATTGAAGGAATTACATGCTGCAATGGAGGTGCCTACATTTGTCGCACAGCGGAGATTATTTAGGTTCTGATTGTTTTTTTCACGGTGTTGCAACGCGTATAGAACAGAGCCAGTCACCGGTGCTTGTGAAGTGGTTGCATATATTGGGGCTACGTGTGGTGGGCAGATTATAGAGGCTGCCGCATCGGAGCGCTTTATATAGCTTAATATGGTTTCCATTTCTGTCCTGCAAGTGCAAAGTAGCCGTCGTAAGACAGCAGCCGCCATCACGGCACGCTTAGCAATGTACGGGAAAGTTTTCTCTTAAGAAAACTTCTCTTTAACGCTGCAGTTGAATGCACTGAGCACCGCGAGAAGTGAAAACACAACACGAACAAGCAGTGCGCGAGGCGTGTATCCAACTTGAGCGCGGTGCTCATCAGTCATGACAGCTCCGTCCGGCGCAGCGCGCCTCTCCTCCCATTTTCAGACGGCGACATTTAGGAAAAGTCGAGCACGACTCTTTGCGGCCGTGAGGTGTTTCTTTTCTTTCTTTTGAAGAGCGCGGTTGTGTGTGTGTGTGCATGTGACGTCCGCCCTTCGACGTTGGTACAGCGAGTGGGCGGAGACGGACGCGCATGCATGGACGGCCTGTCAAACTGCAGCTGGCTGTGCATGGCTATCTGCGCGCCGCCCTTGACTCGCGGTTCGCGCTCGCGTTCGAGCGATTTTGCGCCGAACTTGTTTATTTGTAGCTCCGCGGTAGTATCGAGCACGTGTTTCGAGGACGTCAGCCACTGTGATTGCTCTCTCTCTCTTTCTTTTCCACGCCATTCGTCTTCTGCGAACTGTCCGTTCTAACTCTAACGAAGTAAAATCTGAGAGCTGCGAAAAATTTTAGCCGCCTCGTAGAAAATAAGGAGAGAAAATAAAAAAAACGAAAAAAAAGGAGAACGGGTGTACGATTTGGAATTGCTTAAGTAACTCTGGTGCTTTTCTTTTTCATAGATGTATTTCTACTTTGCAGCATTAGTGTTCAAATACATCTTGTTGACCGGTTGGTCAATGCGCAGAGTTGTTTTAGCGCGACGACGGCCGGACTGGGCGCTCTTGAGTAAACGGTTTATAATAGTTTTAACTTTGCCTTTCATTTGTTCAGATATCGTGTTCCCGAAGAACCTCGCGAACTGCTTGAGTAGGTTCTTTCGACTCTGACTTCAGCCAATCGTGGTTGCGAATGGAACGTTACAGTAACGACGGCCAGCGGTAGACGGTTCTTATACGAACGCAAAAAGATGGGCGTCAGTCCGAATACTGGGCCTGCGGTTTCACTAGTAGTTCGCGCGTTTGTGCATGTGTGTGTGCGTGTGTGGCCATATTGACTGCCTGTGATGTGCATCGGAGCGAACGAATGAGCGATTCTCCGTGGCGCCGGCGGCTTTCTCTCGTTCCGCTTCGTTCACCTCTGGCGCGGCCGTTCCTGGCCGACTCGGGAGATGCCGAGGCCAAGGATGCTGGGGAGATGGTCCGTATACGGACCAATGCTTTATATACACCACGTTCTTATCGGAACGCGCCTTTTCTTTCTTCTTCTTCTTTTTTTTTTTTTTTGAGCTAGCTATAGAAGAGGAATTGTTGTAGGTATATGTTGGGGAAGAGTTTGAACACCGCTTTCCTGACAGCGTGATGAGTAGCCGGCGCTTGGCAACAATGGAATTGCCACGTTGTTGGTTCTCATAAGGCGCGTGTAAGCGGCCGCGGGTGCCAGTCGCGTGAACAAACCTATACCTACACCACCTACCTGATCAGACTATACTTACTAGACTGCACGTCCGGTAAACAAACCAGAACAAACCGATACATACACTACATCTGCCTGACTGGACTATACTTACTACACTGCTCGCCCGGGTAGCTGCAGCGTGGCCGCGACGGTTCGTTGAACCGTGTACGTGACATCGTGCAGCTTCGGGGCGGTAGGCGAACGCTAAGTGTAGTGTATACTGCGCAACTGAGTGCCGTACTTGGTGATTGCAGCTTCGTGCCGGTTCCCTGGTGGGCAGTTTCTAGCGGTGCGGACATGCTAGTAAACGAAGTCAGAAGAAAACAGCGATCTGCGCGATTGTCTCGGCGCCAATCACCGTTCTTCGGTGTCAACCGCGCCTTTATTGTATTTTTGGTTCAGGTACCAATCCGCCTTTTCTATTTCCCTGTACTGCCTTCTGCTGTTTTGGTAGGAGGGCGGAGCTTCGGGTGCTGATCCGGGACAACCGGGCCCGCCAGAGCGAAAGCCTCCGAGATCGAAACAGCGTTTCGCGACTTTCCCGCCAAGGGAAGGGCGCATGCGCAGTGGCACCGCAAGCGGATTGCTGCACTTTTCTGCCAACCGCTGTTTGTGCGCGTGCATGTTTGTGTATTGGATGCATTGACACACAAACACGCAGTTTAGGTTCTTCGTTTCTGTGGGCCTATTGCACGTGGACGTGTCTTAGCAGCTTTTGTACTTCTGCACACACATACATGTGTAAGTTAATTAAAAAAAAAACAACTGCATGCCGGTGAACTGCGTGGAGTGTGACGTCGTATACCTGTCGCGAAGGAAACAGAATGGATACAGTGACAGAAGCACAAGGCCGCGTTCATGTGTTCTTGTGCTACATTGCGTCGCACACCATTGATCTCGTCAGCTTACCGGGCACCTCCGACTGTGCAGGACGAGGAACGTTTTGTGTCGCTCGGCTTTATGCAGATACTAAAGGCCTGAACACACGTGCGCGTTGCAGCGCGTCAGCGCGTGACCTTTTGGCGCTGCGCCGCGCCCTCTCCATATATATACGCGCGCCCTCTCTCTCCATAGGGAGAGGGCGCGGCGCCGCGTCAAAAAGTCACGCGCTGACACGCTGCAACGCATACGTGTGTTCAGGCCTTTATTCTAATTTTACAGCCCAAATATTTGTTCCGTATCGAGAAGGTGGCCCTGTCAACGGTCTCTTCGAGTAGGCGGTTGTGGCGTCAGACATTTGCTAGCCCGCCTCTTTCTCTCCTTGTGTTGTTTCTTATATGTTGGCATGATTGATAGTAACGGTAGCAGTGCACGAGCGATCAAAAACCGGCGTGTGCTGACGTCTGTGTCGCCTGCTGACGTTACGGTCGTTTACTCCCTTTCTTCTTATTTCGTGTTCGTCGTTGTCAGCATATGCTTCCTGTTTTTTTTTTTCATTTCGTTTTTTTTTTCTTCGCAGTGATAGATTTTTTTACCACCGTTGTTCCTGCCGAACTTGACATGGACGACGAAACGCAAACGAGTCGATATGGTCGTCGTTGCGCGCTGCCGTGCGGTATATACGCTCTAAGCGCGTGTTCTACCCGATTTTTCCCACAACCAGGACGCTTCAGCAAAGTATATGGCTTCGGGTAGACTGTGCACATTCCCCGCCGCCTCAGGTCGCGGCGGCCACATTTAGATGGAGGCAGAATGCTAGAGGCCCGTGTGCTTAGATTTAGGTGCACATTAAGGAACCCCATGCAGGTAGTCGAAATTTCCGGAGCCCTCAACTACGGCGTCTCATAATCAAATCGTGATTTTGGGACGTAAAACCCCAACAATTATTACTAGTATGTGCACATTACCCATACACCAACCCATATTGGAGTATCGCACCAACGCCGACTCCATTTCCGAGTCTTCACAACGCTGTGGCTTTGTTGCGCGATTAATCGCGTTTTGCTGGACCAAATAAACGTTTATTCACTCACTCACTCACAAGCACGTGAACGACCTAATCCCTCTCTTATTCTTTCGCCCTCGCGTTATGCTGTTCTTCGCACCTTGGTTTCGTTCAGTTTGCGCGTGAAACAGGCGCTCTCCTATATACGCTTACTTGCCACGGTCGCGTTGATATAAGACCCGCGTGCGTGGTGTACGCAGACTTCGTCGCTTTCTTTCTTGCTCACGCAGTCTCCGCGTGATGGAAGGAGACGGAGAAGGCATTGTGCCGGGGACCAGCACAGATGAACCCGCAGGCGCACGACCTCTGTCTATCTGTGTATGCGTGCGTGCCAAGAGACGGTGCTCTCTCATTGAGTGCGCGGCGCGTTTTTCGTTCGCACTTTTTTTTTCAGCAGGTTACCGTCCGCGGCATGCTGTGCGCTGTCGTAGGGAAGGCGAGCCCGCGTCCAGCGAAGTCCACAAGTTGCGGCGACTTCGCAAGTGCGCCCACGGGTCAGCGAGTACGCGTGAACAGTCTTGCATGCGCTGTGGTGTCGGATCGCTCATTCCGATGCCATATATGACACTCGTTTAGAGGGCAACCATCGGACAAGATTGGTAGCTTTGGAAAACGTCGCTCCGAAAACTTCACCGCGCAAGGAAAGATGGTTGGATTTTTTACTGATGCGTTTCGATACCCGCTTGTTCAGTTTTTCTTTTCTTTTTTTTAGAGAGCTGTGGGGCGCAAGCCGCTGTGCGTGTAAAATAACGCAAGAATGTCTATGACGGAGTTTGCGCACCCCGACCCAAAGCTCTCGCTTGTTTCAAAGCTTATTTGGTAGCGATTTCATACGTCATTACAGCTCCTCTTGTTAGTCCACGCGTGTCTTTGGGACATCAAACTCGAGCAGTTATCGTTATTCTTATTCATGGAACGGGTTGAGGAAGGAGTCTCTACGACGGACCGTGAGACAATGGGATTTTGTCACACCATCGCGTGCGAACTCGCGTGCCATACGACACTCCACGAACGGGTTGGGGTTATTTACCGGCGTTGCGTTCGCGTATACACGCGTTTCGCGCACGTCCCCGAGCTGCGCTGCAGGTGTATAAAGAGCCGCCCTTTGACATTTAGTCCTCTGTGATATTCTACTCCGTGCCCATTTCTGCATTGTCTCAGCGCGAGTTTTTTCACACGCGTGCATTCTCCCTCTCCGTCACTTTCTCGCCGTCTTCCCGTGTCTGGCTGGTTTGCGAACGACACTCTCCCGTCTCCTACTGCAAACTGGCTTCCTCTACGGAATCGTGACCAGCTATCGTCGCTGTGTACTTGACACCGTACCGCAAAACGCTGCTTGAATTTGTAGAGAACTGGGGATTTACGGCACGCATGTAGTGCTCACCAAAAATTCGTCCTTGCGGCGAGCCTTCATCGCAAATAAAGAGGAAGTACGCCGCGAGAAACGGAAACAATAATAGAGGAGGGGGCGGGGGTTGTTGGTTGGGGGGGGGGGGCGGTTAGACTACTCTATTTTTCACCCCCCCCCTCCACCCCACCCCATCCCCTACGACGCTGTGCCGTGCTGAGTTGCGGAAATAAGCGTCTTTTCTAACCTCAATCCGCTATCAGTTTCCACTTCACAGTGATCCTGAACTCCGTGACGCGTCGTAAAATGCCGCCTCCGTTTTTTTTTCGGCGCCTAGAGGGATGCAGCTGTGAGCGAGCGAGGGGTCATGGCGTTGACGCTGGTTAACGTGCGAAAGCGCGGTCGGTCACCGGCCCATGAGATTGCTCGTTCGCAAGCCTTATAGTGGGCCTGTGAAGTTAATGCGTCCGAGCGTTATTATTACCCCGTTTCCTTTTTCTTTTTGCTCTACCTAACGCTCTCGGGAAGTAGAAGAGGCGGTCGCGAAGAAGAAAGCCGCGTGTGCCCTCCGGCGGTGAGAGCAGCGCAGGGGTCGCCTCGCGTCATGGAGTGCCTCGTGTGCACCGGCGCGCGGAGGCGAGGCAACGACCGGGCGGCGGCGCCTACAGGGGTCGCACTAATCGTCCCACCTTTTCCCTTACTTCTCCTCCGGGGCACGCGCATAACTCGGCGTCCGGAGACGACGACGACTGCGGGGCTTCTATATGGTCGAGCACCGGCCGTGCTCCCGTCCGTGCGCTTGAATCGACGTGAGTGCGGCGCGCACGACGCGCGTGCCCAACAGGCGGGCTTCCTGTAGCCACGAGGCGTGCTCACTCCGCTCACCACTGTGTGTGCGCGCGAATGTGTGTGTGTGTGTGTAAGAGAACGGATTTAGGTAAAAAGCGCACAGGACAAACGAAAAGAAAACGTACGCGGCGAGAGAGAGAGGAGAAAGCGTAACTGCAATAGCGAAGGAGGAGGGTGGAGAGAAAGGGGTGCTTTTCTGTTTACACGAGTTACACGGCGTAACGAAGTGGTAAATGTAAAAGCCGATGAACAGTGGTGAAAACATTGAAGGATGCCTACCAGGGTGAATATTTATTGACAGTATACACCTGTCAGAGGAGTACATATACGTCTCGAAGGGTGTATTTCGGAGGTCGCTGGGAAGCTGGGTAACAAACCGCGACAGTCCCTGCCTTCTCCGCGAATGGGGGACGGTTTCGTCTGAAGTCGGTACCGCAGCGGTGGTCAAGTATTCAGAGCGCCCGCTCCCAAAGCGGGATGTACTGGGTTAGATTCCTATTGCCGCCGGGCATCCAGGGGAGGGAGGTACGCACCCGCACCTGGCGCTCGGCGTTGTTCGCTGCTCATTTCTCGAGAAGCTGGCCTCTCCTTTTCGCTGTCTTCTTTCACTCCCCTTTGCTCTCTCTCTGCGTTGCTGCTCTCGTATAACACCCCCTCGACATGCAGGGAAAAATGGTGGCGCACAAGCTATAAAGGTGGCAACCCTAGGTGCCCTCCACTACGGCGTCCCCCGTAATCATATCGTGGTTTTGGTACGTAAGTCCACAGCAGTTACCAACCAATCAAGGTGATGCTTTAGGAGTCCGTTTTTCCGGAAGAAATGTCTTTGAGAAACGCCTCAAGATCACGCCACGAACTGCTGACTGTGAACAGGCGCTGGTGAATGTGAAAGGAAATTTAAAAATGTTTTTGGGACATATTCTCTAATGCATATGTGCCTCTACCGTCTAGCGACAGTCGACATACAAGGACGCAGAAGACGCGTCCTTCTCCAGTTTGTGCGCAACCATTTTTTTTTTTTTTCTTGCAAGTATGAACCAACTCGCCCAACAGAAAGTGTTATTAAACCCCCTACACGAACTGCTTTATGTCGCGAAAGCACGTCGCGAGCAACTGAATGCTGGGTGCTCAAACAAAACAGGGGTGCACAGAAAGATGAAGACTGGTGACTGATAGCGGTCGAACTAGGGATGCCTCTGAGGCCAACTTTTCCGTTATGTGTCTTCGCTCTGACCACTAGTTGTGCGATCGCCGCTTTAAGCAGAAGGATTCAAACAGCCAACGCTGCGTTATGTCAGCAAGATCTCTCGACGAACCTGCTAGCTTTCACGGCATTTTTCTTTTCTATTTCTTTCCAACATCCATGCCCTCCTGACGTTTCTTTGCTGGTGTCCGTGGCCATTTGCGGCTTTGCGACGCTTTCAGTCGAACAATGCCTATGTAGCACAAGTTATTTTTTCCTCGCTACATCTCTCAGGTTTCATCAAGACTCCTTTTATTAAGTGATAACATTTTTGAGGAGAGCTAAGGAAAGGTCAGCGCGACGTCGGCGCGCTGCCCACTCGCGTATCCTTTGGCGACAACATGCCATTTTACGAAAGAGTCGGACGCCAGGCTGAGTATACAGCGAAGGTCGGCCGGCGTGGCAGTGACGTGATCGGCGGGCCGAAGTCGAAGCATATAGTTTGTACCCCTGTCGTCGCTGGCTATGCATGCGCTCCACTTGCGGTCGAGTTGACCTTTCTTTGTTTTCTTCTTTTCCTTCATCTCGACGCTGCTGTTGATGCTTGTCTCCGAGAAAGGTTCCCGCCTTTCGTTTACCTAATGATCGGTCGCCGCCGTCTAAGTGTATAGCAGAGAAGGCGCGACGGCAACGTTTGACACGCGTGACATTTGAAGCGTCGCGAGGCTCTGTCGTATTTGAGGAGATGAGCGCGTATACAATGCAAATTGGGTCTCTCTGGCATATGTTCGCTCGCTTGTGCTGATCCCTTTTGGTGCGATCTCCCTTTCAGACGAGGACTGTGATTGATTGTTGTCTGAAATTGGGGTTGGATCAGGCCGAAGCATAGTGTATGTCGCTTTGTTCTTTTATTGTCGTCACTGGTTACAAATGGTGAAAAGACGGCGTTTACACAAGCACGTCCACACGAAGCCTCGAAATGGTATATTCATTCGCCGTTGATGCGGCGCTTACGAAAGTGCGATATTTTGCGTTAAACAGCGGGGCGTTAACCCGCTGACATCTGCATGCGCGCGCGTGTGCTATGCCGTCGGGTGTCCGTATAAAAAGGGGTCGCTGCTGCGTGCATTGCCTCGCTTCTGTCGTTGTCTCCTTGGCGCCGTTCCTTTCACGCTGCCTCGAAAAATAAAAAAATAAGGCGCTCGGTTTTGCATTGGGTGACCTCTGAGAAGAAGCTGTGCTCCCCGTTTTCGTCTCTAACCGTCCCTTGTTGCATCTGGCATCAGTGTTTTCGCTCGAAGCAACGAACTCCAAAGAGAGTCGTCGTGCAGTTACATACTTTTGACACGACTTCGAGGTTAACTTAAAACGTGTAAGTGCGTGCAGGGGATTAATATACAATGCGGCAAAAGGTGGCTATATACATATGCATGCTGAGTCGAAACGAATGACCCCCGAGCGACATTATTGCTACGAAGCGTAACCTCCTCTCGTGTTCGCGAGCTAGCGCTGTTTTATGTGTGTCACGCGTGTGAAATGTTTGGATCGATGCACGTCTCGCATGTTTCAGTTTTCTCTTTTACGTTCTTATTTACAGCATGTATCGCATGTACGGCTGTCAAGACAAAATAATGCATATTTTTCCCGAGCCTTTTCATTCGTGCGTACTCGAGACGTGATAGCCTCTTGCCATGAGCAGTGTTCCCGCGTGATTTTCCGGCAGTACTGGAAGAAGGCGGATAAATTGACAACGAATATATATATATATATATATATATATATTATATATATATATAATATTATATATATATATATATATATATATATATAAAACGTTTATTGCACGACTGTGCATGTAAGCAATTTACCATCTGAAGCTTTCTCCGACGATTAACCCGCTGCCCCGTTCTTTCGAAGCTCCGAATTTTTAATGCGTACCATTATTTCGCGGGTTAATCCGAGAATGCCTCCCCCCCCTCCCCGCCCCCTTTTCAAACAGAAAAAAAAAAACTGGGGTGATACCTGAGATGGGCTAAGACCACGTCCACCCGCGGCGGATGTCAAGTAGGCTTCCTCCCATAGCGACACGCGCCAAGGTAATGAGTCTTTTTTCCGACGCAGGGGTGTCGCATGCGCAGTTTATAAGGCCATTGTGTGCGCGCTTGATAGCGATCGGCAGATGTGGCGCGATAAGGACGCATATAATTGCGAGTAGTACTTTAGCCCTCATAGACACGCGCTTTGCACACTGTGACCAATATACGTGCGAGAGGAAACATGGGAAAGGCGTACAAGGCGCAAAAAAAAGAACATTGTACGTGTATGGAGGGGGGGGGGGATGTGAAATGCAAGACCAACTGAGTGCATATTTTCATACCGTTATGCTAGACATACGAACGTTATGCTAGACATATCTTGGAGAGAGACCTCGTACGGGGAGGTTCCGCTTGATTTTAGTATCTTGTTTCTCTTTTCTTCTCGCCTTTTCCTTTCTTTGCGTACGTAGCCTTTTACGTACGCGGTGTGTATTTGAAAGACAGCGTTTTACACATTCGTGAATGAAGTTCTCATATTTCAACAAAGCCCGACGAGTACCTGCATGGTAACTACATGGCAACGCGCTGTATTCGTCATTTAAGCGTTGTTCTGGCGATGTGCTCCCTCGCCTTATAAGATGCGCGCGTATACGTATGCAAACGTCGCAGCTGCGTTGCTTCATCCAATACCGTTTTCCGCAGCACGGCGACGTTTCTCGGTATTTCGCGCTCTTATAATGAGCGTAGTACGTCGTAGTGCATTCACACATAAATACATCACAAAGTATTCACGCGTATAGCTCGCACTCGTGAAGTCCTTGGCGCTGATTTGCGTAGCTGCGTTAGAAGCGAATCATAGCAAGAAACAAAACGTTACGGACCTTTCCGGTCTATAATCAGCGCGACCTTTTTTCTGTATCGTTTGTGCCGCGGTCCTTGAGCACCGCTGGTCCTCTTAGCGCGAATGGAATAACGCTATCAGCGACAGTGATTACGCCGTCACTTCGCAGCACTGCGTCAAATACAACGAAGGCGATGCCTGAGTTTCGCAAGTCTTGTACGACGTCCCTCTGAGTCGCATCGATTATTGGATAGAGAAGGGTTAGCAAGCACGATCAGTCGACGAGGTTGGACATGCGTAATTGTAGTTAGTATCTCTCGTCGCGGTTACGTGTTCGTAATAAAGGCGAAATTGAAACGTCCCCGCTGCGGAAGCGTGGACTGAATGAACTTCCAACGACCTTCCATGTTATTTTAACGTTATGCGTTGAGATAGGGGTTAGAAAAGAAGGTTCGAACCCGGCTGCGGCGGTCGCATTTCGATAAAGGCGAAATGCCAGAGGCCCGTCTACTGTGCGATGTCAGTGCACGTTGAAGGGCCCCTCACCACCCCGCGTTCAAAGACGTGGGAGTGGTTTCCTCCTCGCCTTCCCTACCCTTCGTACAGGCCATATCCCCCCCCTCGGCACTTATTTCTTAAAAGCACGTGTACTATGTCAGCACTAAGCGTTGACCCTATCAAGATTTCGCGCTTGTCGGCTACACGTTGTTATCGCCGTTTGCGCTGTCACAAACACAGAAAATGAAGTGAAATCTGCTGATCACGCACGATAGCCATGCGAGGCAAGGAAGAACGGATGGGCGGCTGCATGGCAAAGCAGTGCGGGAGACAATTGACATCTGATATTTCGCGTATATGGACCAATCGACAGTATCTGCTATACAGACGTCACGGGAATCACTGTTCTGCGTCACGAAGTAAGCCAGAAAGACGAAAAACACCAGGAGAGAATATTGCGCTCGTTTTTTTTTTTTTTGAATTTTAAGGGGCTGGTGAGGGGCCCTTTAAGAAACACCAGATGGTCGAAATTTCCGGAGCCCTCCACTACGGCGTCTCTCATAATCATATCGTGGTTTTGGGACGTAAAACCCCAGATATTATCACTATTAGAAAAGAAGAACGGATGGAGACGGATCGGTGGAGGTCAGCAAGCGGACTCGGAAGACCTTGCTGCGCAGCAACAGCATTGCCTTCATCTGCGCGATATTTCGTAAACAAGAATAAAGTGGTGTTAAGACTGGTGCCTTTTCTTCGTCGCCTAACTTTTTCGTGTTCTGGTCGACAAGAATTGTAGTTGGGGCAGCTAAGATTTCAGCGCATTTGTCTTGGCGCAGAAATCGAACTTGCTGGTACGATTAGAAATGGAATGGTGACGTGCTTTCTGCTACATCGCCCACACATGACCGTGTAGTGTCACTCCCACCTTTAGATGGTTGGTGGTAAAGTTCGCAGCTCGCTTTCTGTTGGGCTTGCACTGAGCCATGCCAGAAAGTAGAATGAAGAGGGAAGGGGCCACTGGCATTTTCCGCGCCGTTGAAGATGGTATCGGCAGAAACGGCGTCGCTGTCGTCTCTTCTCACTATTCCGCTTCCCTCCTTTCTTTTTTCGTGGTTATTTTTGCGCGTGCGTGCTTTGGCGCCGGTGCGTTCCTACGCGCCAAACCGCGTGCAGGTGCCAACGCGCGCCCGCGCGACGCAGAACGAGCTCGGGGCGTTGTCATTTACAACTGCCGCCGGGCGATTTGGTGTGGGGTTTATGGTGCTGCGTCGCAGTTTGCGCGGGGCGGCGCTCGTCGCATGACGCCCAGACCACTCGTGAAGGGAGCAGCACCGTGCGATAAACCACTGTACCCTGTGAGACACACTGTAACATTCTGCCTCTCGGAAGAATGTTCCGTTCAGCGTTGTGCTACAAAAGTCGGATCGCAGCCTGCGAGTGCTGTACTCCCTCGTGACCTGTTTTGCTCGCGGGTTACTGTAGGCTTCCGTTTCATACGAATCCTCATACCGTCATTAGCCTCTTCGTCGACTCTTTACCGAGATACGCGCGGTCTTAATGAAAGGCGAACTCTATAACGCGGCACGAGTAACGACCGGAAACTGCGTCGCTCACGAAGGCGAGGTGCATCATTGAAATGTGCACGCAATTGCATCGATGAGTGAACCTCTCGCAGTGGGGACCGATATATTCCCAGGCTGGTGAAGGGTATAGTTCTGACTTTAAGAACTCTTTAGGATTATAGTATGATCTTTAGATTAACATGCGTTTGAGCATTTCGCGAAAACGAGGTTTTCATATCCTGTAAAGTCCGTAGTGATGATGCACGGTTTTCGTGAGACATTATTATGACCTGCCGTATACGACTTGTGTCCGGACGAAAGGCGACACCTTCGCGTAAACGCTAGAGATAACGCTTTGCGCTTGGCTGGCTGCATAGGGCGGCGTGCTTGTTCTCAGGCGTATGCGTTGAGCAACGTAGACGGTCGACCGCTCCCCGCGGGACAGCCGCCGTAAAGATTTGTCACCTTGGGCCGTGCGAGCGTCGCCCTGGATCGTGTGACGCCGTAAAAGCTCGACCTGCTCGCTCCACCCGAAAACGCGTGCCGGTGTTTCAAGCTGTGTAACAAGCAGTTGTAGGTATAGGTCGCCTGGCGGTGGAATTCATGTGTAGAAAACAGCGCTAAAAGACGGGACGAAGAACCGTCGTTTGTGTCCTTTCTTCGTCCCGTATTTTAGCGCTGTTTTCTACACTCAATCATGAACCAACCAGTCAAAATGCATACCTTATTGCAGTTCATGCAGTGAGTTAGGGCTGTGCCGCATTTCTGTGGAGGCGAAGTGCAATAAACGCTCGTGTATTAATTGCTCTTGATTGTACGTTGAAGAATCTTATAGGTTGCAAAAGCTGATCCGGTGCCATAACCAGATCATGGTTTTACTCGTAGAACCGAAAATTAGAATCTTGAGCACGCGGTTGAGTGAGCCCTAGATGGCAGGTACGACGTAAGGGTGGCGAATCCCTCTAACGTTTGTAATTGTTTGTACGCTTTCGTGGTATAAATTGCGTTGAGGATCAAACGATTGTTGACAGTTTTGCTGCGGAACGATATAGGCATTGGGAGCATTCGAAATCGAACTATAGCGCTCCAGTGGTTCGATTTGTTCGATTAGAGCGTGGTCACTTGCGGATATACTTGCTGGGACTCGGTCGCATCGATACTCGCCCAATGACACCCTCGTCCATTCGCACTCGACAGCTCTCGCGCTGACGCCCGTGAAATGAGTGTGAGCGCTCTTATCGGAGTGTATGCCTATATACACACCGTCCGAACTCGAGCTTCTGCATCTGAATTACAGAGCATCGGCTACTCGGCCTATCTTCTACATAAGCGAGACAACGGGATGAGATTAAAGAGGCAGCGCTAGTAGGAGAGGCGAGATGCATTTATAGCCGGTATGCTAATGGCGTATAACCGAAGGTATAGTCGCGTCCGAAAGAAGGTTCACGAAAGGGCGACACCATCACAATCCCCGTGTACATCGTGGCCACGTATTTCGTAGTGATTCGTATTCGACTCCACTCTTTCGTCATCCGTCGTGTCGAGAGCGGTCTCGATCACAGCGATAACGCCGACGCGGCGGTGGCGGCGCAGCATGTTCCCGAAGAGTGTGGGGTCAGCGACACTTCGCATGCGCTTGGGTCCCTTTGCATGCAGGGCGGATAGCTCGCGCTAACTTTGGGTCTGCTATATCTGAAACTGCTGTACTCTGAGGAAGGGCGAAGAGAATGGATATTTTTAACACAAGTCCGAACACTGTGCATGGCCCGGCATTTCTGACTGCTTGGGTGCGCGATTTCTTAAAGACTGTTATTCCTCGAACACGTGGTAGCCTTTGCTCGTCGCGAAGGGTTTGTTGCTGTTGAGGCGCGATCACCGCTTTCGCTCGTCCACCGTCAGAGTGGAATCCCTGTAACTGAAGCTCTCACATTGCAACCTTGTTTGATCGCCATAGTTTGATCTAGATCCTACCCCATCTTTTTTCGAATGCAATGAAAAGCCACCGTGGAGTTCGCTTAGAATACCGCGATTATACATGGACACATTGCACAAAGCAAGAACAGAACAACCCGTACTACAGTGATACGTTCTGATACCTATGTTTGGCCAAGGAAAAGTGGTTCTTGCCGTAACAAGCACGGAGAGACTGTCATATCGTTCTCGTGTATAAATATGTTATCCTGATCGTCTAACATGATATTTGAGCGGCAAAGTGGGTACTAATTACTGCTGCTATCATACTGGTAGATAATAAAAACCGACTTGTACAAAGCAGTTATGTTCTCGAGTTGTGTTCGATTCGTAGGAAGACGCACCTTGGAAAATGAGCTATGCGAAATCCCACTAGGCGGAGCAAGGGCTGATAAAGGGAAATTCGACAACTACCAGTTTTAGCACAATGCTACGAGGAAATCTATTCGAATTTCTCAGGAAGTAAAGCCTTGAGAAAGATTTATGTTCCGAGAAATCCGCATGGATCTCCTTGTACTTTTTCTCCTGCAGAAGGGAATTTCATTTATTTTATCTTATTTCTCTCGCCCAAAGTTCATTCGATGACGTTTTCGCGAATCCGTAAGCCATCGTTGTCAAGAAAACGCTGATAATACCGCTAACCTATATGTCTCTGTCTGGAGGAAAATCAAAACCAAAATAAAAACAAGAACACGCGCAGACACCCGGTCAGAGCAGATGTGCCGTGCTTTCGCCGGCGTTAATTGTTGGAACAGAGAGCAGCGACAAGAGTTTGCAGGCATCTGGTGGCGACTGCCTGTCACGAGAGAGGAGGGTTCTCAATGACGAAAATAGCGTTAACTGACGAAGTGCTTTGCCGAGCAGCATTGACATATGTCCGCTCGAGGCGAAGCCGGTGATGTTTCGAGTCAATGCAATGTCTTAAATGTCGTTAACTGCACGACAGATTGTACTTGCGCTTTGCGCGCTGTAGTTACGTCTTGTAATTAGCATAACCCGATGACTCGTGTCTTCTTTTGCATATGTCTACAGTTGGCTTTCCGGAAGAAGCCTGGTGACAACAGCCTTTTAGCTGAACTCGACATATCGTATAATGTTAGGCATATTGTAACTAGCATGCACGCTGCTTTAGCGTAAGATATATCTCCTTTTTTATTTATCTGGTGTAAAAAAATGTGTGCCCTTAGATCCGTCGGCTCGCGTACTATTGTTTCCTCACGAGAAATATCTCTTCTGAATCGGGAAAGAGGTTTGTAATATAGTTGACTTTTCTTTTAATTGGTGAAAAGGCGTCGCATTTAGATTACAATGGAAAATGGTGTGGCGGGAAACGGTGGCTTCATCCTAATTTGCACTCCTAAATGTCACGAAGAATCTGTTGATGCTCTGGCGCAGACGTTTCTAATGTGATACGCTTTTGCCATTTTCATTAGAGGGCGCAGCCCGAGGTTCCAAAAGAGTGCTCGAAAGGCTGCACTACAGACGGCTCGTCCTGGTTAAGTCATCTACATGAGGCGGTGGCAAATTAGAGTGACGTTTGCACGAATGCGATGACAGTTTATAACGTGTCGGTTTCGTCATCGCATCGCGGTAATTGCTGGTAGACCGCGTTACAGTTCGAAGCGACTTGCGTTACGCCGGTGGTTGGAGGGAAAGCATACGGCGGCAGTCGTCTCTCGTCATTAATCATTTGGGTGACTACAAAAAAAAAAAAAGAAAAAAGAAACACAATAAACGCAGCTGAGCTAACGCCGGCCGATCATCTCACACAACATATATAGATAGGCGGTGGCGCTTCACATTAGCTAATATTTACGTCGTGTTTTGTGAACGACTTCCTTCGATTCGTTTTCGACATCGATTTCTTGCACTTGCACGCCTGCCTCACCTGTTCGCGCTCTCAATGTCCTGCGGTGAAAGTTGCGTGTTTTCAAATAGCAGCGTATACTGTGCACCGGTGTCATCACCTCACCGCCACTGCCGGTGCTGCATCCGTCACCGTCGGTCGCTAGTCCAAGCCCCGACGTGAATCGCTGCCGTCTCTCGTGTATGTTCCGCTGCGTATTAACTTCAAAACAAGAGCAATTAGAGTCCCACGTAGTTGTTAGTAGTTCCCACGCAGTGCAACGATGGCTTTGGCGCGTGTGTAGTGCTCCCGATATTTCAATTTTTATGTTATTTTTCCGACTTTGATAGGCTGACGTGTGCGTCGCCAACCGACGTCTCCTGCGATGGTAGTGCCCCGTGCACTCCAGTCAGCGATATCACATCGTAGAAAAGAAATTTGTGAATGGTGACGGGGCACGGCCGCGGCGATACGCCCGCGACACGACGCACTTCAGTTTTCACGAGACCTCCAAACTTATCTCGAGTCGCTCCCCCCTTCTTGAAGAGGTAAGCGGGACCGTCGACAACTCTATCCTCGCGGTACCCTTCCTTCCTTCCTTGCACACGGCGCACGCAATGCCATTCGCGGCTGATGTGATTAGGTGTTTGTTGCTGCTACACGGGCATAGCGAATGGCATTCGCCTATTGAATGCGTTTCCCAAACTCGTGCAGGCGCCACATGTGTAATCTCGACGACAGCGGCTTGGCAAAGCATTTAAAAATGACCAACTCATGTCGAGATGTAATTAATGTTAAGGTTCTTATTAATGGCTGTTGCTAACCTTTTGATGACTTTTTCACGTACACGCACGATAGCTGAAGCAATTTGTGCTACTATAGTCTCACTCCTTGTTTCCGACATGACGCCAACGCCTCCTGTCAATCACGCTTACAAACGCTTGTCTGTTCTTCCTTCTTTTTTTCTATTATTCCATGTTGTTTTGGTGAAGTGTTGCTGTGGTGGCGTGGTCGGATTTTCGCATGCGATAGCTATCCGCCAGTCATGGAAGCAAGTTCTGCAGTTTTCTCAGCGGAGAATAAGTAAAAAGCACACTGGGACTGACGACAAACATCGGCATCAGTTGCGAATGGCATTCATGCTGAATGTCATTTAGTGCGAATGATATTGAATGTGACAGGGGTATAAGGATCTCTGGTGTGCATCTGTGCGCCTGTAATAACGACTGAGATGTCTGCTCGCGTCTTGCGCACTGCCGAAGTTCCTGTATGAATTTGTCTCTGCGCCAAAGTCATTGCGCGTGGATTTATTTCGTTGTCCGCTTGTAGCCGCTGATCATTGGTAAAGGAGACTACAGGAAGCGGTTTACTGACGCATCGATTTTCGCTTCAGCTTGCTCAAGGGACTTAATATTGTTCGATGATGTTCCGGGGTGAACAACCTTCGCCTCCTACTCTCGGTATATTTCGACAGCTCTGAGCAGCTGCAGTTCTACATGGTGACGTTTACAGCCTAACTTACGCAGGCGTCTCCGTCGTCTTCTCTTTCCCCTCTCTGCAATTCATCTCTTTCGCCCTACCGTAGCCTTTCCTCTGAGGGCTCCGATTCGTCCTTATGGCTGGAATCCTCACTCGTGATAGGTAATAATTAATGGAGATTAATTTGATCTTTGTCGACTTTATGTTGCGTGCTGGTAAACACCACGCTATCTGCCATACAGACAACACGAAAACTGCGCACTGATATAACTGTCCCTGTGATTCCCATGTCGGATACTTCGGTTGTACCATGCCAGAATGCACTTTAGGTTCTCTTTCACTTGCAAATAACCTTTTTTTTTTTTTTTTTCAGCATAAACGAACACGCTTATGTGCCTCGTACAATCAGCAACCATTCTATACGCAATCTCTAGCATAGTGTAATAGACCCTTTTCATAATCCGCAAGTGCGCTTTCCTGCACTGCATATTCGCCCAACTAATTGGAAAGGAGGTCCTAGTTGCACGTGCTGGGGCTTGTCTGTTATGCGTGTTCATATCAAGAGAGCTGAGTCTACATTTCCCGCATCATAGCGCAAGCAAACGCCGTTTGAACACGCTGTTTGCAGAAGTGACTAGCCGCCGTTAGTTGAGCTAACTGTATCGTAGGAAAGCTAGCTTTACAATTATGAAAATGGTGTATACCACTGCCAGTTTCTTGCCTATCCTTTCATTAGCTAACAATACATGCCGTGATTGATTATAGCCGTGACGGCTGCATAGCCAATAAAATATTAATTTAATGAATTTAACAAGGGTGCTGCTCATGGGTCTAACCAGCGCCGCAACTATTTTCTTTTTCTGCGTACATTGCTGGACGTACACTTTCAATCCTTGAATGTGGCTACCCACAGTTTGACGCAGTGCTGGATAAACATGTGCCGGACTAATATCAGCAGCTCTTAGCAAAATTGACGGTAATGTGGCGCGCACGGTCAGAGGTAGTCGATTAACTTTTTTTACAGGTTGGTCTCCTTAACTTACGCGTTGATTCGAGGGAGGGAAGCGTTCGTCCCCAAGCCTTGCAGGTTTCCCTTCTGTATGCATGTGACGCGCACCTGTTAGCGCACAGTGCCTTCCGGCATGCGTGCGAGTGTGCGTTTACTACTGCCGCGCAGCTGGGCGTTCAGCTAAAACCAACCATGGTACCGAACCTTAGTCGACTTTTTTCCCCCCATTTTGATGGCTGGATCGCGTAGGGCCCCGGCTTAGTTTTTCGCTCTTGCGCGACCTTGTTTCAAGTTAGTAGAGTCTTTTAGCAAGTTCGTTGAGCGGCCAAAGCACAACCAGCGGGAAAGGAGGAACGCTACCGTACTGCCTTACCGTATTTGCGTACCGTATTTCCGTAACTTGCTAAAAGACTCTAGTGACGCTCTTCCGGTTATGCCGCTTGCTTCGGCCAAGGACGAGTTCGTGAGCGTATGTTGCTTCAGATGCGCGAGTTGTGTAAGACGTCACAACCACAACATACGCGCGCGTTCTTTGGGGCCGCGGCACTAAAACTCCCTAATGCCCGCTTTCGCGTTTCCAGCCTTTTCCGGGAAGACGACAGTTCTAGTGTAATATGAAGGGACTGTCCCACTCGCCATGTGTTTTACACCGACATGCTTGACTTGGTCATTTTTTTTCGCTGGCCTTTCACCACTGCTCGAAACTACATTGATAGGGAAAAAGTGTCACGGGAGGGAGCAGGCAGGTCGTCTCCGGCAACGATACGTCATCTGACTTATTTTGAGGCGACAGCCTGTGCATGACCACATGTTGTTAAAGTGCGATTTTTTTTTTTTAGATTTATGTACTGCTTTGGCGAAGCCAGTCTCTGGGTGACCAGTGATCCCCATAGAAGTGGTCTAGATGCTTCGCCGACTGAAACTACTGGGAGTTTCGAAGACCGTCATAAATAGCGGTGAAAAACTACATCTCTTGTACGCCCGACGGTATCCGTCGGGCGTACAAGAGTGCGCGTACCCTTGGGTATACGCAAAGGATAAAACGCAAAGGATCCCTTAAGCTTCGTTAGAAATCATGCAGAGCACGGTTTCCGGTAACCAGTTGGTTCATTTCGCAGGCCCCATCTTTCGCACTGATATCCGCTGCTCGCGTGTGAGCTCTCTCGAGAGCTTTAGGACTCGTATAAAGTTTTTGTGCACCACTGTGACCGTGCCTCCACTATTCGTCACAGCGTGTGGCTGCTGTGTGCTGTGCGGCGGCCGTCAGTCGGAGCTGTCGGCGTCGCGTTGCGCGCCCTGTGGCCTCGTGGGCCGAGCAGTGCGCCGGATACGGGGTCCGATTGCGTCACGCCGTGTCGCTCACGCCCGGTCGCTGGCTGCGCGCCCTCGTGCAGCTCCGGTGTCGCTGCTGCTGCTACCTCCGGCCGTGCCGCTCCATCTCCGTCGCATAACCTGATCCCTCGTATTCACCGCACATGCAGTTCATGTTTTGACGACCTAATATCGCTCTTTCTTTCTTGTTTCTTTCGTTGGTGCGGACTAAGCTGTAGCAAACGTTGGCTGTAGCTGTTCAGTCTGACGGAGGTCATCGAGATATCCACTCGTGTACAGATTCCAGCGCGCATTAAAAGCTGTTGTCGGGATTGGGCCAGAGAAACCCCCTCGATTCCTTGAACGGCGTTCGTCGTATAACCGATCTGCTGTTTCGGCACATGAAAGTCCAGCGAGTCATTCATCTTGTTGTGTTTTAAGACTAGGAGATGGAAAAAAAAAACACACACACAAGGGAAGTCAACCAGACGCGCGTCCGGTTTGCTGCCCTAATAAGACTGTAGGATTCTGCTTGAAGGTTCACGTATCCCTTATTCCTTCCCTGGTGCTCTTACGTACACACGTATTCGATTCCGTAAATTATTTTTGTTTCCCATCGAATATATCGACAATAAGCAATCGAACTTTCCACCACCGGACGCCGTATAGTAACGCATGGGTGAAATGTTTGCTTCATCGGCGTTAGATCCGCTCTCTGTCGACATTTTTTTTTTCTTGCATCTTCACCATTACACGTCAGGTTAATGCTCCTCTGTGTTCTCTCGCAGGTAACACGTACGGGTATACATTGTCATGCAGCTGATGGCACTTAAAAGACAGGGTTGGTACAAGAGAGGAAAATACAAGTAGAGAACGAGGTACTATAGTAGTACACCTCGTTCTCCACATGTATTTTCCTTGCCTCTTAGTATCACTGCTGCACTTTGGTCTATGTTCAGATTTCATTGCCGAACGCTGTGAGCACTGAACTCGAGTACGATTACTCTTTTCTCTTCTCCAGTCTACACGGACGCGAGCAAGACGGGATTTCAGGTGCGATTAGAGCTGCTGTGTTCTTCGTTTCCTGGACAATGGTCACATATTGTGGGATCGTATTGTGGATTGACCAGTCGAGCCTGGCCAATCTCGCACCCGCTCGTAGACCTGCGACACTTGCGGAGCAACTGGCCGACTCTCCATCTGATTCTCTCGTCTCCCGTATCGTCGTTCTACGGGTGCGCTGTGCGATATGATATAGCGTGACCATCGGTCAAAACGATGTTTGGTCGGTGATAAGGCGCTTCTACGCCTTATCACTGGCCTATAATCACCTGTATCGCTGACTTGTAATCGAAGTAACGTTGACTTTATTATATTGATGTTTTTAAACGCGCCTTCCCTCGTGTATGTGCTCTCCCGGTGCACGCCTGACGCTGTCTGATCTAGACTTGTACTTGCGGACTGCCGTGTGACGGGGCTTCGTCCGTGTACCACGCGCAGCTGTGTCATTGGCGCGCGTGTCTTCAGCCTACCTACTTCTATCGACCTCTCTTCGGAGGGCTTAATTCGCGCGTGTCCGAGGTCGCGTCCGCCGGTGTGCCGCGTTGCGCGGCTGATCGCCGCTCGTTTATCGGACGCGCCCCGTAATCTGCCCCGCTGCATCTCTCGGGGCTGCCCCGGCAGAGTGGCCCCTTCCTCGCCTCCGTTCTCGTGCGACCCACGGTCCCATTGTTCCAGCTGGGGGCGACCGCAGGGTCGCCGCCCTTGCCCAAGGTCGCGAGGACGCCGATATTGAGGGAGCATCGCGGTTTGCGAAGGAAAAATGCTGAGTTGAGAGAGTGAGAGAGAGACTTTTGGGAAGGGAGCAAGGTGGTTAACTATTATGATCGCGCTTGACAACACCGCAATGGAAAGGGAAGAAGAAGGAGCAGGAAGTCTTGTCGACATGAACAGAATGTACGAGAGGAAGTGTTTCGTCGCCAGTCGTCTCATGATGATAATGATAAACCTTTATTAGCTGGTGCAAGAGAATTGCCTTCATCATTATTCCACGGGCCCTAGCGACCAGGCCCACTGAAAGAAGCAGTTAATTTCTTGTTGGCAGCAGATAATTAAGGCGCTCGAACATCGAGCGTATTTCCATGTTACCGTTTATTGAATTACTTGAACATGTGATTACCTTATACGTTTCAGATGAGTGATCGTGGCTACTGGAGCCTGCATAACGCAAACACATACCTTTGTTTGGTGTCCAGAAACGCCGAACAAAAGCATCTTTTGTTTTATTTCAGACGCTGCTTTTCATGTCTCTTAAGAACTCTTTAAGCTCGACGCTGAGATTTGGCGAAGGCGGCTCGTACACGTGCTTTCTTTGTTATATATGCATGCGTAAAACCCTGACCCTGGACGTGTTATTACCCGAAGTCACTTAGCTAACTTGTCTGTCAGTGCTTACACTGCTTTATTCTTTTTGTAACTTTGTATTACGAACCAATTGCTAACCCCGCTTCTCTGTCTTGTCCTTTTCTTTCTTGCAGGTAAGTTTCCCATTGCTGATCTCTCCTCTTGGTGGACTCTGCAAAGCGCTTCCATCCGCTGTTGTGCGCCGACGTGTGAGTTACCGCACTACAGCATCACGTTTCGCAGTATCCGCTGAAATCTACACGCTGTGCGCTATCGGCCGTGACACTAATGTTGTTAGGGGAGTATATATCATTCCGACATGTCGGTTCTTACTGCTTAATCGCTCTGGCACTACGTGTTCTGTTCATTTAACCATTTTCACATCTGCCTGTGCGTTTCATTCATCATCATCTGTGTATAGACCACTGCCGTGTCGTCATTGGGACGCGCGCAGCCTTCGATATAACCGTGTATGTCGCGGTTTGGTTTACACCACTGGAATACTCGTTCGGGCACGCGGGCTGCATGCTTGTAATTCCACGTCGTGTTATAACAGCGCGGCTAACGTGCAGCGCTGCTAAGCTCGTGGACGCGATTTCGATTCCCGCCCCACTGCGGCCTTATCCCAATGGGGGCTGGCAGATCACGTATTACACGGTCTACCCAACTTCACTTCTTGACCAAATGCCTAGTAATGTCATTTGCTTGTGTTGACGGCCTCTTCATGGCACATGCTTCATATCCAGCACCAAGTGGTACCGCTAGTGCCGCTTTCCGTTATCAAAAGCCGGTGCCGAAACAGAAAAGTATAATGTGTGTAAGTATTCGATCGGAGCAGTTCCGCACGTGATATTTGCCTCTGCCATGAATTACTTGTTTTCAGGTGCTCATCGCCGAAGGCGATTACGGTCGGCGAGTATCTGGCAGGTCGGTTTGTGTTTGCTTCAGCAGCGTCGCCTTGACTGCGCTTTATTTTATTTCAACTCGCGAGTAGCGATATCTCGTCGACCGGCTTCCGCCATATCGCCGGCTGGTATCTTTACTGCTGCTTTTGCTCTGACTCCGCAGCGGTGTATCGTCTTTGTCCCTATTTACTCCTTGCTTAGCGCCGTTTCGAGTGGCCTCCGCAGGTGACGACGTTAAAGTCGCCCCTAAGCCGCCTCCCTGGCGGCTTTCGAGCTACGACCGTGAGATTTTATGGCCTGACGCGAAGCGAGGGCGTGCGAGGTCTTCCGACGAACACGATCTGCTTAGAAAGTCGTGCTGAAAAGTGTTTCGATCTGCGGTTGGTGTCTGAATCTCTCCTCGTATGGTTTACTATAGGGTGAGGCGGCAGGCTTGTGCTGTGCGATTTGAACGAGAAATGTGCGCTCGTCCCAGAATTGCAGCAACAGATTCGATTTGTATACGTGCACAAATAAAGATAGATAGATAGATAGATAGATAGATAGATAGATAGATAGATAGATAGATAGATAGATAGATAGATAGATAGATAGATAGATAGAGAGATAGAGAGATAGATAGAGAGATAGAGAGAGAGAGAGAGAGAGAACTGCTTTTGCACCAACGGAGAAGGAACAGAGTGATCCTATGCATCGCGATTGTTCCGACTCTTCCGATTGTTCGAGAACTCAATGGTCTCCAATGGTCTCCATCAGCTTGCAGTGAAAGAAGCGCCGAGTGCAGAAGGCACTCACGCATGCGCACAACGAGAGAGAGAGCGCAAATAAAAGGAGACACGCTCAGCAACACCAGTATCGCATCGCTTTCGAATGCCTTCGCGCGAATGAAACGCAAGACGTGTCTGATATCCCCAGCGCTTGGGGCAGCCATGCGGCGGCTGGGCGATGACGATTGGAATGAAATGCGTTCGGATGTCTATTCCGAGAAGCAGCAGCGCTGCAAGGCACAAAGAGCGGAGCTCGTGCGGGCCCTTCCCGTCTGGGTCGCGTCGCCCGCCGCCACACACACGCTCCCTGCTGCCGGTTATCGAGGAGCCGCATCCTCTCGCTTTTTCGGTCGTATCCGCCGTTAAAAAAACGCTCCTCGGCTCGAGAGCGTAGCGCGCGGTCTTCTACGCAAAAAGCCGTCGGCACTTACACGTGCGAGTGCGCGCCCGAGGCGCGTGCACCGCGGCGCGTACAAGCGCTGTTTCACACAGGTGCGGCATGCCGAATATCGCGAGGTTTCGACGACGAGAAATGAGGGGGCGGAAGAGGGAGGGATAGTTTTTCCGGCGTTCGCTCCGAGCGGCGAATGGCACTCGGGCAAGGCTGCTCTCTCAGCGCGGAAGCGGCGAAGCTAGATCGTCCATCATCGGTTCCCGAACAACGGCCGTCGTCCAGTCCGATCGAAAGGAGAGAGAGAGCAAGAGAATAAACAATTCTTTTCTTCGATCGTCTCAGACCGCGGCGCAATTTCTCCGCCTGCTTCGTACGGCCCCGTTGTTACGTGGACAGACGATTGTGAGCGATTGAGTCGGCCGCGCTCGAGAGTATAAAAGCGGATTCCTTCAATCTTTCCGGGCAGCCTTTGCATCTGTTTATTTTTTTTTTACTTTTTCTGCTCTTGGAATTCCTCGGATCGCCGCCGCTGCTTCGCTGCAACCTGGTCGAATCGCAGCGTCGGTCAGGCAGTCGTCGCGGTTCTTATTCGCGAATTCCTGCGGCGTGTGCTGCTCGGAAGTTCGCAGCGTTGAGGGCGAGTGCAACTGGGAGACTGACGAACTCTTCGTACTGACGGTAGCCATCCTGCCGAGAGGTCTGTCAACAGTCTTCTACTTCTTAAAGGCTTGCGATGGCCACTTGGAGGAAGAAACTAACATTGCGGTGCTAACAGTACGGTGGCCAGGTGACGACGACGGCGTTTTTTTCTGCTGTCTTTTACCGTCCGAGCCTGCAGGAGCAGCCGTTGAACGATGTGGCCGCGCAATTTCGCAGCGCACATCAGCTATCATCATCATCATTTCGCTCGCTCTGTCACACAACATCTCGCCTCGGATCGTTCTTAGGTGTTAGTCTCAATTACATTTATCATGTTCATGCATCTAGCTGTGGTTTTTCTTTTCGGGCACGAAGCACCATCCACTCCCTAGTGTTGGCAATTGAAGAACTCTTTACGAGAACAGATGTTGGCGGGGTAGTGGGGCGTCTTCGTATTGTACATCGATGTAAGAAAGCCTTTAAAGGGACACCAAAGAGAGAGAGAAAAAAAAAGATTTGTCTCGTATTAGTAGATTACTCTTTCGCGATACCAAAAACACCATGCTTGCTGCGAGAAGACGCTTGGTAAGCGAGAAAACGCGCAAGAAGAAAGTGCGTATGGCGAAGCCACTTTGAAGTTCCCGCACGAGTCGTCGTAACGTCATAGGTTTGGACGGCGTCTACTAGGGCCTACGTAGTTCCTAATCTGTAAAAATTGAAGTACAATGTCTTCAGAAGGAGCCCGAGACCTAACGTAACAAGTTTCAGGAAACTTGACTTTTGAGGAAATGTGGCCGTCACAGTCGGAGATTTCAGCGGCATATTTAAGAGTGAAACTTTTGACGTTGAGTTTCTCATCTATCAATAAAACTATGGTGGTGAAATTAACGGCGCTAGAGTTTTTAGGGTATAATTGATCAGTATAAGCTAATTTATTGTTTCAATTTAGTGTTCCTTCAAGAGAATGCCAATGCGAATACGAAGATAGACCATCCCTCGCTTGTGCTGTCATTACGGTGAAGCTTTAGCGAAACCAGGCTAGTCGAGTCACATTTACGTAGCTCGTGGCTCCCGAAGAGCTCTGAAGAGAGACGAATAGTTCTTCCATGTAGCTTTCGAGGACTTGGAACGTGACAGGAGGTGGTGTCTCTTTCGACGGAGGTACTACGTGCACCGGGGACGCAAAGGGGGCCTCACGTAGGCGCGCGGGCCCGGCGTTGCGCTCAGCTGCCAGGCATCCGTCATCCTTCGCTGTCCCACATCGCCCGGCGCAGTTGTGGTGGCAGAAGGGCCACCGCCCCGCGCTCGCTCGCCAAGGCTGTCGCCGCGGCAACGGCACACCCCTGCGTCGAGTTGCGTGCAGCGATTGCTTTTCTAGTCAGCAGAGAGAGTTATTATTATTATTATTATTATTATTATTATTATTATTATTATTATTATTATTATTATTATTATTATTATTATTATTATTATTATTATTATTATTATTATTATTATTCGATATAGCAAACGCCGGGGACCCAAGCCTCTTGCGTCCCGAAATGTCAAGGCATTCCAGTGAGGCGCCGCCTGCACCCCGCCAGTGATAAAAAATTTCTTTGTAAGCAGCACCCGTTTTTTTTTTTAATTATTGTAATTTGTACGCGCTGCGCTGTGGACCACTTGTTGCAATGGCCTACTTGTGCGTGCTCGTCAGGATTCGATCGCGCGTGCACGCGGCATTTTTTTTTTTTTTTTTTGTATATATAAGACAATTCTTGGAGATGTCTTTGCCAGCGACACATGGCACGCACCGCTCGCAGCAAAACCTTTTCCCAACACTTCGGTTGTGGTGGGTTACACGGAGACATCGCCTCCCACCTCTGTTCTTTCTTACGTAATTTCTGTTGAGGCACTGTTGGCGGGCGGCTGGCCGCTGGCTGTAATAATGGAGTGCGTCCAAACTGAAGTAATCGTACGTTTCCCTAATTTTTTTCTTCTCTCTACGTGTCGCCTCTCAGCTGGACGTGCTTTGAACGCGCGTCCGGCCGTGCTGTTTCCACGTACAGTCGAAACAGTGGCTGTTTTTATTTCGAGCTCTGAGAAGTGCAGCACTGGGCAGCGCGTCAAATGGAGAAAGGCCTGTTTCGAGGAACGTGATTCACCGACATCTTACTGTTCGCTCGCACGTATACGTAAAATACACGCGTGATCGGTATCACGCAAGGCTGGTCGAGCACGGCTATCGCTACTGCTATCGCCGAGCAGTTATCTGCGTTCTTCATCTGCGAACCATTGACCGTCCTCAGTTTCATGCGCTGTTCGCGCGCTCAATGAGGGAGATAGCTCTTATTGAATGAATATTCAGAGCTGGGTGACCGCCGTCGGTTCCCAGATGTTTCGGTTAGGAGCAAGCGGTCTCGGAACGAATCACATTGTAGAGCTGTGTTTTCTAAGGACGATGACTCCAAAGGTGTGCGGATTTCAGCTCTCATTCAAATTAAAATTCTGTGTCGTATGCAGTAAGCTGCGCATTGCCTCTCGTAGGTAATGGAAGATTTGCAAAAATCTGGGAATATAATAATTGATGGGGTTTAACAGCCCAAAACCACGACATGATTATGAGGGATGCCGCAGTGGAGGGCTCCGGAAATTTCGACCACCTGGGGTTCTTTAACGTGCACTTAAATATAGAAGTACACGGGCGTCAAGTCATCTTGCAGATTTTCGCAAACGGTTCATCATAATGATTTTTCTTCACTTACTAAGGGCTAAGCGTAGCTCTCAAATTAGTAACTCCTATTTTGACAGCAGTCACCTAAAGCAGGTGTCTTCTATCCTTCTCCATCTTTGCGCGTTGTAGCCTTTTAGCAAGTTAAAGAAACACGGTACGCGAATATGCTACCGTTCCACTTTTCTCGCTCGTTGTGCTTTTGCCGCTTCTAATCCAAGTGAAGGCGCCCCAACATCACAAAAGCTTTCTCAAAAATTGCTCTGGGGTTGTCACGCCGCATTGTTGCCTGTCAGCCTACGCATTGTCAACGAGGAACCTGTCGTTCGGGGGACGCACTGTCACTGGAACTAGAAAGGAGTGGCGCTACGGTAATACCGTGCCGTATTTCCTTAACTTGCTAAAAGACTGTTACCACAGAATGTACGCGTACGTTTACTCCTGCTTAGATGCAGTATCGATTCCGTGCGGCAGTACAGACAATTCTGTGGCATTTACCCCGTTGATGCGAAAGTATGTTTCTCTAGCACGGCGGAAAACTGCCCAACCGCTTGAAGCTCAACTTGCTTTCACCATGAGCAACCGAACAGGTGGGGGTGGCATGCGGCCAACGCTCGGACTTTGACCTGCGACGACCGGTTCGTTGTAAACGCAGTAGATCCGTTGTCATGAACTGTGGCAGCGCAGCGGAGTTGACTCTTCTCTGGAAGAAAGGACAAAAGGGTCGGCAAAGCCGTTGCTCGGGGTTCTTCGTTTAGGAAAGGTTTCACTTCGTCTTCGGAAAGCGCGCTCCTTTCGTTCTCTTTTTTTGTATGGTGGGAAAGGCGTTGTGGGAGAAATCGTTAGGCGACGAAAACGAGCTTGTGTTTGGCGAAACCATTGTTGCACCCGAAGCCTAGGTTTCTTGCAGGTTCACGTGACAATTTCTTCGCGCTTCTTCGTTTGTTGGGCCACCTGTGTGTCCGGACACCTGCGTGTCCGCAGTGGACCGAAGGCCACGCTGCCGGGGCTTCCACACATTCGCGTCACTCTGCTGGTTGTGCAGCAGCTTGCTGCTGATTTCAGTTCCAGCTGCGGTTTCGCGTGCTCACAGTGTTAATGCGTTTCGAGCATGTACACGGGAAAGGTTGATGTGAAAAAGCGATTCCGATTGTTCAGTGAGCATTTCAGTGTCACGTTTCGAATATATCTTTTCTTGGAAATGTGCATGTTGAGTTTGCGGCCGCACACGGACCAACGCGCATTGGGGATTCCACGTGCACGTTTCTCTGGGAAGAACAGGCGCTCAGAGGACGTGGTGCTGTCTGAAAAACGAGAAGAGAGAGAGATTTTGTAAAGTGAACAATAACTTACTTACGACTTTCCATAACTCGCTTAGTGCGATAATAACTAAAGCAGTATTTACTTGAGCAACTCAACTGAAAAAAAAAAATTATCAATAAAATTAGGTACTATTTCTTGGCGCGATGGCAGACAAGCCATATGGGCTGCCATTTGACGCTTTGACAGAAAGTGAATGGTGTTGTAGACCCGCTGCCTTTCATTTCACGTCGTCAGCTAAGTTCGAGTTCGAGCTTTGCGGACCTATTAAGCTTCCTTCTCGATATCGGTGCATGGTAACATACAGGCGATGCGCCATTGCTGTGACGTCAAGCTATCAGTAACATTGGACGATATTGGAGTTTCGCAGGCATAAATGCATCAAAGGCTGCCACAACTTAATGTTCAGACCGCTGTTTTATTGGGCGAGTGCGGACGCACCAACTGCGTCGCACTGCAATCGACGAGAGGTAGCTTACGTAACAACACAATAGGAAGGTACACAGCTGCACCATTATGCCCCCGCTCGTATCATACGAAAGGTGGAGAGGCTATGGCGCCTGCTGCAGCGCACCGGTGGGTAAAGCAGGACAGCTAGGCTAGGCGAGGCAGCAATGCACGCTGCAAAACAGGAAGGACGAACGGCAGATGCACAAACTGTCGTGCTTTTATATATATGTAATATTTCCCCCGAAGCATTCCCGATCTCATTTATACCTGCGTTGGTAGGTCAGCGGGTCACCCTGCCGACTTTTGTTTGCTGGTGCAGGCGAAATTAATACGACGCATGCGTAATTAAAGACAATACGCCGCGAACCTCACATGGCTTGCGCAACGAGGTATGCCATGTGATACATTCAGAAAGCCACTGAATGCGTGGCCTCCGCGATAAGCTCCGCGATGTTTGTCGCCCTCTGCTACTTGGCGCCAGAAAAAAAAAAAAAAAAAACGACATAGTTAAGAGCAACGCAACAGTGGAGATATCGAGATTGCTACTTGTATATAGGCTCAATAGCACAGGTGATAGATAGAAATGGGGAGGGCAATAGTTGCAGCGAATGGTCGTAGTGCGTGCGTGCGTGCGTGCGTGTGTGTGTGTGTGTGTGTGTGTGTGTGTGTGTGTGTGTGTGTGTGTGTGTGCGCGCGCGCATTAATTTCTCGGCGCTGTTTCGCTTCCCGCCCCTCCGTGCGTGCTCTTCTCGCGGATGTGTGCTACAGGCACGGATAGGCGTCTCCCTTGGGCGCAACGCGGTGTCGGTCGGCGCTGGTCGGTTCCGCTCCCACGCAGGTGTCGGGTGTCTCGGTGGAGCCAGAGGGAGGCTCTTCTTCCCAGCAACCGTGGCGTCGACAGCACAACAGAAAGGGCAGCAGGGTCGCGCCCTGCGTTGCTGAAGAGGGCGGGAACGCGCAAGAGACGATGATCTGGAAGACCTACTGGTCCCGTCAGACGTGCACCACTCCTCGTAGGCACTGAACGCTAGCGCATCGCCGCGCGAACGTGCTGCCGCATGCAGCACGTGCGCCGGCCATGCTTTGGACGAGGCGCGGCGGTGGAGAAACCCCGTGCGTGCTTCGAAGCACGGTTCTGCGCGGCGTGCGAGTTGGGCCGCTTTCTGAAGGACTTTCGCGAGTCGGCTGTCTTCCATAACTCATGAAACCCGGTTAAGCGCGCACGGGCGTGTTTTTCTCGCGAGCACTCTTTCTAGCGGCTGTGAGTGAATGGCTGCGACGTTTTCGCGGGAGTCACGGCGCCCTTCCACGTGAGCTTTCTCGGAACCCGCCCATATCCTTCCTCGACAGAGGGGGCAGGATCGCGTTCACGCGCATGGTTGATTTCATCCCGTGAAAGAGAATTTATTAAACGGCAAACGAAGTGGAGCGAGTGAATGAATAACCGTTATAGAGCATTAATTATCCCTCTCGCGGAGGACAGCTCGACAGCAGAGCTGAAGAACGGCGTGAAGGCCGGCGCTCAACCAACTCAGATCGGCTTGGAAGCAATTGAGCGGCGCTGACGCACCTAGGGAGTCGTCGATGCATTTGAGGAATCAAGTGATCGCTGGGACATGTTCATAGCAGAAACGGCAATGGAAGTAAGGATGCCGTTTCACCTACATACTAGCGCGAGCGTGTCTTATAAATACTTCACCAACAACCTTGGCCACTTCGAGCACAAGGCGACGGTTTAATGGGACGAAGGCGCGGACTCGCTCGATCGGTCCGATGCAACTTTGTGCCGTGCCGTGCGCCTTCAGGAAAAGCGAAGGGACAAGGTCGATGTCGGGGGCGCGTCTTCTTCTTCTCGGGCGTTACGTCACGTGCGCGACCTGTCTCCGCGATGAAGGTGAGGAGGGTGCTGCGTCCGTGGCGGCGAGGCATCGCGTCCGGCTCGCAAGAGGAGTTGCAGTGATGCCGTCACGGGTCGTCTCGTCCGCGGGATGGGGGTGTGGGGCTTCGCTAATTTCTCCGGTGACCACCGCGACCCGCGCTTTAGTTATCTTTTCGTGCGACAGAGGTGCGCCGCCGCGCCTCTCTTCAGCTGGACACAATCATTACGCAGGCGTCACGTCGCCCGCTGCGTCCTGTGTGGTTGCCGAATGACAGTCCGACGCTCCAAGGTCCTTCCTCAGCTTTGTTCTTACCGCTCCCGCGATTTTTCGAGACGGCGCGCGCTGTTTTTGTTTGTTTGCTGGGCGAGCAAGCGAGTTCCTTTGTTCGCCGCCCCGTGAGGGCGCAACTCGGGCAGTGACGCCACATATGTTTCCCGGTCATTGTCTAAGCGTCTTTTGTGGCTTCACTGGTTTACCGGTGCGCCCTTTCCACCCCCTGACGGTAATATACGATGTATAAACAGCGTGCGCACCCGTAGGGTAATTTTACGCCGTTTACCTTCGCAGTTTTGGTCACAACGGACTGTACTAGCGCCATTGTTTCTTTTTGTTTTCTTGTTCCCCCTCACGTTGGTTTGCTTTATAAAGAAAGCTTTTTCCACGCCCTGGGCAAAGAGATTCTCGTGATGTCATTTGTCTGCGAAATCATTTTTTTTTTAATTTTTATGCAGACGCACACACACACGCACACGTACGCACAAATATAGAGGAAGGAAGCTGTGTAGTTCCATTTGAAAATGTTTGGATTAGTGCTCGGACTGAGACGACTGTTTACACTGGGGCCCAGGGGCGTGTGAGTGATGACAGGATCAGTAGTTCGCGAAGAAAAGGGCGGAACCGCTTCAGTTCTTTATTCGGAGAACTTATTTCACCTTCCAGTCGTTCTCATCGACACCCAACGCATACTTTAAGCTCCATGACGTTTATTTGAGCCGGCGTTGTGGCAGTGGGCACTCTTCCTTAGTGACACCGATGACGTCCCCTGGCGCCGCGACCTTATCGTCGCGGCCGAATAGCGAACGATCAGCTGTGGTACTGATGCGATAGCCTTGATCGGCGAGGAAAAAAAGGAAGCCTCGGACGGGAGGCCACCGGTGTGGCAGCGCGGGGGCGATGTTCTCCTGCGCGCGGGGTACGCGAGTACAGGAGCTGGAGCAGTGGGCCAGCCAGGCGCCCGTCGTCGTCTTCGGCACGGGACCCCGGCGGACCGGCGTCGCTGCTGGCGGCCCGCGCCTATTTTTAGTGGCGCCTCGAAATAAGCCGGCGGCCCCGCGGTCGGGCAACGACGACGGGCTGCCGCCGTCGCCGGATGGCTGTTGCCGGAGAGCGCGCGCCCAGGAAGCAAGACTTCGGGGCGCCTCGGGGCCTCCCCGTCGGCGCCAAGGGTGCGCCGCCACCGCGCCGAGCACAGCGTTCGCGCACGTACACACAAACGCGCTCACAAACACACACGCACGCACGATAGAGGAGGTGCTGCTTTGCACGGCCTCGGACAGCACCGCCGTTATTGCCTCCACGTGAGGACTGTTTCTTCATCGCTCCGTTGATATAGCTGCCTAGGCGCTGGACCCCTTTCATGATTTGTTTTAGTTTATTTCTACGCAACATGGTGCGAACTTAGGTCCCATTAAATCCCGAATCACTCTGATTCTCTCGCGGGATCGAATCCCGGCCGCGGCATTTTCGATGGAGGCGAAAATTCTCGAGGCCCGTGTGTACTTAGATTTAGGTGCACATTAAAGAACACCAGATGGTCAAAATTTCCGGAGCCCTCCACTACGGCGTGTCTCATAATCAAATCGTGGTTTTGGGACGTTAAACCCCAGCAATTATGATTACACGCTGATTCTCTCGTTCAGGTGATGCCTTCCGTGTTGTGCCTCCGGTCCGCAGGAACAATGTTGGCAGCCGTACTTTTTGACGCCCGGTTGTGGTTGTTCCCGTGTACATCTCTTGCAGATCTCTACAGTGAAGCATCATGGCGAGTCATGCTATTTGATTAACGTTAATGTAGATGTGATCCTGCGTTCAAGGACCCTTCTGAAACCTACAAAGAAACTGACGTTGCGTCTTCTCATTCGCACCGCGTAGAGTGACGTAGACTGAATAGGTTCGGGACCATTGAATGAATCTTGAGTGCTACCCGATTTCCACGGGGAAGCGTTGGGGGAGCTACTAACGAAGGTGGCGGATGGTAATCGCTTCTCATTACGTTTGCAGACACGGAGAGACTGTCACGTGTGTTGCACACAGCGGTGCCACGAAACGCGAAGGAGAAAAAAAAAGAAAGAAAACTAACAACTGAAAAGGAAGACTCAAGCGGGTAGGGCAACCTGTACTACGTCACTGGTTCCATTGAGAGAGGCGTGGAACTTCCCCGCGGCTCGCTGTCATGGTTGTGTCGAAACCGAGGAGTCGTAAAACTTCGAGGAAAACCGATTGTAAACTACTTGTGTGTGGGGGGAAGGGGAGGTGGGGGGAGGGGCTAGAGAGAGAGAGGGTGTCATAAACAAAGCGGGAAAGCTGCAGTGGGGCACTGAGGAAACGTAAAAAAATTGCGTTTCTTCAGCGGCATGGCTACATTGTATCACAGGATTATGATTGTACTGATAGAGAGAGAGAGAGGGAAATGTTCCTGATAAGTTCTGGAGAGTTTTACCTGGCGGAGCGTCCAGCTTGCTACTTCAGATTGGTATAACGGAGAATGTGGTGACAACAAAGTCCGCGTGCCGCGGGTGTCTATAGACAAAAAGTTTAATACTGCTGATGCATAAGACGAGGACACGAGATTGGCTCACGAATACACACACCCGCGCGCGCGCCCTCCGCTAACATTCCAGCATCATTCCTCTGCTGGAAAAAAAAAAAATGTCTCTGCGTCCTGTTTTATTGCGTTCCGTACTAGTATTCTGCAGTTGGCATATTGACAAGCACCCATTGCGACATTATTCACTGTTCCCAGTGTTCGTTTTGGAAACGAACGCTGGGTCTTGCCTGGAGACGGCGGCGTTCGGTGCTTCGCGCGTCGTCGTCGTCACCGACGGCGGTTCGCGGCCAGCGCAGGGGGCCCTGCCGGCGGCGGCGGCAAGAGGAACCGCGCCGGTGCAGCCGAGGACACGCTGAGCCGAAACCGGTTGCCCAGCAGAGCGTCGTCGCGCGTATGCAAGCCGCTGCTGCTGCCACCAGTGCCTACCGCAGTGGAGGGGGGGCTTGCAAGGCTGTGCCGACGCTGGCTGCTACTTCTGCTGCCTAGATTCCCAGAAGTTGCGCACTTCTTCGGGCCGCGGCACGCGTTTGACCCCCCTCTTCCCGCACCGCTCCTTCAGCATGCGACGTGGCGCTGCACCACTGCCACCACCAGACTAGCGAAGTGCCACTCGCTGGGAGCCGTGTTTGGGTGCATAGCCCTCACCACAACCGCCCTTGGCTTTCGAACAGCGTTTTCTCGAAAAAAAAAAAAAATGTGGTTCATTGCACGGGGTGGAGTTGTTGCGCGACTTTGCGCGCGCTACTGAGGGCGTCCTTGCACGTTTCAACCATGGTGCGAAACGGACGTGGGCAGTGATCCTGAACCGCTGACACTGGTGGCATCCCGGGAAGCGCCACTGGCTTTTGTCGCAGCCTGAACGGAGTGCGTGCGATTGAGTACGCGTGGTTCGCGCGAGCTGCAGGCTTGCAGCCTCCACATTTTTGCGGTTCTTAGGGGGTTTCCTACGAATATAGTATCCCTGACCTAGCTTATGGTTTTACGACTTATTATTTTTATTTTTCGTATGAAGGTGAGTGAGTGAGTTGAACAGCGAAGTTCGTTGTGCACGTGTCTGAAGAGAACGTCACCCGCCACGATGGTCGAATGGTTGTGGTGCTCGACTTCTGACCCGAAGGTCGCGGAATCGAATCCCGGCGGCGGCGGCCGCATTTCGATGGAGGCGAAATGCTCAAGGCCCGTGTACCCGAATTTAGCTGCACGTTAGGGAACACCATATGGTCAAAATTTCCGGAGCCCTCCACTACGGCGTCCCTCATAATCATGTCGCGATTATGGGACGCAAAGCCCCAACAATTATTATTATGAAGGGAACGCCAGAAAAGTGCGTTAAAAGATACAACTCTTCCTCTGGGTGGTGATTTAAGTTTTCTCTCGTTGATGACCTTGTCGAAAACCACCAGCCTTTGTTTCTAGAAGGGGCTTGCGCTGCATGATTCTTTCTCGAGACCGGCTGAATCGGGGAAAGCAGCGACATCGCACTTTGGGAGCTTGGGAATGGCTGTAAGGCGGAGTGTGTCGCTCATAGACTATATCGGCAGCTCTACGAATGGAGCGTAAGCGCGATGTTACGGATCACGGCATTCGAAGCACGAGTGTGTGTTTGTATTCACGCAGCGAGGGCTGCACGCGGAAATGGACGGGTGTATACCGTTCTTGGACAATGCTGTAGGAAAGACTACCCACGAAAGCTTGGAGTGTCACCGACCGAACGCCTTGCTTGCCGGCGTTAGTGTGCGTTAGCCGCACGTTCGCTGCGACAGAGGTATGAAGTGCGGAAGAAAAATCCACCGACTCTCGCTCGCATCGTGCTGTGTTGATTTAACTTTTCTTGTTGTCACTTATTAGACCGCATGTGTGCCGTGTCGTTACACAGCGCGATGTGCAGGGAACTCGCCCTATAGACAGACTCGTCGTCGCCCAATGCGGAGAAATGTGTTTGGCCCCGCCACGGTGGTCTAGTGGTTATGGCGCTCGACTGCTGACCCGAAGGTCGTGGGATCGAACCCCGGCCGCGGCGGCTGTATTTACGATGGAGGCGAAAATGTTCGAAGCCCGTGTACTTAGATTTAGGTGCACGTTAAAGAACCCCAGGCGGTTGAAATTTCCGGAGCCCTCCACTGCGGCGTCTCTCATAATCATATCGTGGTTACAGTGTACTAGAAGGGGCAGTGAAGCGGGCGGCAGCCTCCGCGTGACTCCGGCGGCGTCGCCAGCAGCGGCGGCGCTGCGATCGACCAATCTTGAAGAGGAGCACGCGAAACGTAGCAACCACGGCGACGCTCGCATGTGCTATGCGCGCGCTGTGTCTGTGGTTCAGGTGTTTGCGCGTAAGCACTTCGCTTATTTAGTCTGTATTATCTGCTAAGGACCAGAAGCTACAAGAGAGATTGGTTTTCCCACAGATGAAAACGAATTTTGAGAAAGTACTCCCCGCTTGAATAGAGCCACGCTCTTGAAAACACGGACACTTTCCATCGCAGTTGAGCCCAATTGGAACATATTCAACCGTTTCAGCAATCAGGATTGAGTTTGTTTAGCTTACAGAACTTGAAAGCGCAGACGAATCTCTGAGAGCGAGTACATTCGGATCTTGGGTAATCGCAATAGGGAAGCCGTGTGAGAAAAGAATTAAAAACGTAGCTAGTCGCCGCAACTATCAAAGTAAGTTTAAACTAAACAGTTACACAGTGCGCTCGTTCTCTTTGCACAAGGCCTGAAAAAAAAATGAAAAAAAAAAAGTGATCGCGCAAATGTACAACGTCACGCAGAATCAGCTGGTCTCGTTGCTGAGACAGCTATAATAAAACATTTGTGCACGAATTTGAACAGTCATATACGCCCACAGCAACAATTTATAGAAATCATGCCCGAAACACAAGGCAAGTAAGCTAAAAAATAGGTCTAGCACAGCACTGATGCATGCAGAAAGCCAAGTGGGAACTTCCTTAAACTGGCAATTAGCAGCCGATTTATTGATAGGGACCGTGCAGGCTTCGGCGAGCAGTTAAACGAGCTACAGCATTTCACAAAGTGGACACAAGGTCATGGTCTCCGTAATCAGTGAATTAATATGACAATGCATCACAGACAATGCATCACAGAATATGAGTACACACATGAGGCAGTAGGGCACAGAGCATTGATATATGACATTGTTTTTCACACTAATGCAATGAGAGCATTACCATAGTAATGGGTAGAAAAACAACTGAATTACTGTACAAAAGGGAAGCCGCTTGCTTTGATTCAGCAAATCCTCACAGCTGGCAAGGTAAGGCTCAGAAAATCTCAGAAATAACAGCAGGTGAGGAAGGCAAAAGTATAATGCATGCTGAGAGAGTTGCCATGCAGCTAGTTTAGCCTGCTTAGTTTGAGGTGCTTGGCAAAATTGTTTCCTCAGCAGAATAGACTTATTCCCGCCTTTCACAAAAAAAAGTACAGTAGCATATAATAACGTAAAACCCAAAACTGCGTACTGTTATAGGCTCTTAGCGTGAATTTTTTAATCGACCTGCAATGGGGAAGCATGATGAATCATGTGCAACACATCCATAACACTCTCGCTATGAAGTTTGCGTCCACTGAATAACGTTCAGTAGCAAATAACGTTCCCAATCGTTTCTTCGCTCTGGGTCTGCGGGCGCTTTAAACAACGAAAGCTTCGCCGTTTGTTTGCTTCGAGAGTACGCTGTGCTGCACCAGGAGCGAAGAAATGGTTCAAGCGTTGTTTTTTAGGAGCCATTCGCACGTTATAGCATCACACATTGAGAGAAAAGCGGGAGAATCACTTCCAAACAAGCGCGTTCCAGCCAAGGAGTCGGCGGTACGAGGCACCCGCCTTCAAGATTGAGCGACTGCAGCGCCGCCGCTTCGTTCGCCAGCGGCGGCGTCACCTGCCCCTATGGGTCGGTGCCTCCGCCCGCTTCACTGCCCTTTCTAGTGCACTGTATCGTGGTTTTGGGACGTTAAACCCCAGATATTATTATTAGAAACATGTGTTTGAAAGGAGATGATACGGCGAATATTCACTATACAGCGACGTTTCGGCAAAACAGAGCCGCACCCTCTCTTTTACTTATCTTTGAGCCGCCAACTTTTGCCACCATTTGCCGCCTTCCTCCGGGCCTTTCTTTCCTTGCGCACGATTACGCGCAGAGTAGATGTCGCGTTCATATTTATTTTCATACTACTAGCATATATTGACACGGGGATCTCGAATTCACGGGAGAGACAGAAGCGAGTATCTTAAGATATTTATTACAAGGAGCTGTGCCACAAAATGGCTGACAGCATCTCGTGCGGCATGCCACCTTGTCCTTTCTGTCTTCATCGCTGGGTGGTCTTCAACGGCGTGCTCATGCACAATACCTCGTAACGATATAGTTGCCCGCAGGGGACCGGCGTAAAGGCTCAGAAATGTTGATGTCGATGATCCGAGCACTGTTGCGTCTTCCCGTTCGCTCTGTCACGCGTCGTCTCGTTGTTTCCGGGGGATGTGGATACAGGAGGAGGTCGCTTTGCTTGTCGGACGTTTGCCCCGAGCCGCGTCACGCCGCATGGACGGCGTCGCTCGTCGCGTCGTCTTTCTGTCTAGCCCCGCGCGGTCTCTCGTCCTCGCTGGCAATGTCCACTCCTGCGAGACGGCCGGGAGCCGTTGCCAGGAGCCAAGCAAGTGCGTCAATTACGAGAATCGGTCGGTCTTCGGTCGGTCTGTCTACACTGCGCAGCAACCGACCAAACAAACAAACAAACAAACAAACAAACAAACAAACAAACAAACAAACAAACAAACAAACAAACAAACAAACGAGGTGCCCCTGCTCCATTCCTGGGGAAGGAAAGAAGCGTGGCCTTGCCGGTTGCAGTGTTGAGGATCGACACTGGTTCGCCCTGTATCTCGGTTGGTATATAGGTACACCAGACAAACAGACGAGAACCGCAGAGGAGGCTTCTGTCTTGGCTGTGATATAGGAAACGGCCCGGCCGCTATTCCAACACGTTTCGTGCGCATCACCGCGTGCGTTGAACCGCGAGCGCCATTCTTGCTGCGTATTTTTCTCTTCATTCCGTGTAAGTACATCGTGGACGATGCCGCGTGTAGATCGACTCGCGGTAACGGCTGAGGCAGTGGAGGCCTGCTCGTCTTATCTGTTTGCGGGGTGTCTATTAGGCATCGCTATCTGCACGACTGGGCAGCTTAATTTTCGGGCCCCCTTCTGGCGAGATTGTTCTTGGGAGGTGGCCTCATTCATATTCATGCTGCCGAGGCGCTCCATTTCATTTGAGTCGTGCATTTACACCGGCTTACCTTACTTTTCTTTTTCTTTTTTTTCTCCCTTATTCGACGAGTCGCGTCCTTCGTTGTATTTCGTTTGCCTGGCCATCGGTGTGTGTATATTTCGCTCTTCAGTCACTGTAGCAGCCATATTAGCGTGCAGGGGATCGGGCCAGTCTGTTAAATCTCGGATCACCCTCATTCTCTCTTGTTTGAAGCGCTGTTTTGTTTGTTTGTAAACCACGCGCTGTTGTGGGCCCTTGGGTCCGGTTTTGCGTCGGTTCGGTTTTATCACAACAGGGCCAGCTCGGTGCGCCAAGTGAGTCTTCCGGCGTCTCGGTTTAATTTACGAATGCTCCCCCTTGGACCGTGTCTCGCATGTCCCTCTCGACTCGACGCCACTTGGCTGTTCGATCGGCAAGATATTTGCAGTACTTTGATAAGCGCATGCATGCTCTGGTAACATGCAATATCTCAAGTAGAACATTTTGGAATCATAGTTGAATAATGTTTTGATGAGGACGCCTCACCTGCTCCTATTCTTTCTTTAAACAAAGAATAATAATAAGTGTAAACAAACGACAGTCAGAGATAACAAAGTCCGCTCGGTGAGTTCGACTTGACGTCTTTCCATATCGCTAACAAGATGATAAATTCCTAATGCACCTCGTAGTCCTTATCCATTTGTTCATCCTCCGCGTACTTAAATGAAGTGTGAGGTCCGAATACCCTGCTCAATTCAATTCCTGTCTACACTAGAGAATAAGTACGCCACTTCACAAATAACAGGTGGACCACCTAAAACGAATGCTGATCTGTGTCCACGCAAGGGTCTTTTAAGAATGTATTTGCCGCTTGTTCCGCGCCTGCCCTTGGTGATCACGCTTCAAGTAACTTTTGCATTGTAAAGTGACGCTTTTTTGCCTTCGCGTTATTTATATACTTAATTAATAACTAATTAATTAACAGAAGGAAGGAATTGGGTCATTTCTTTACAGCGGACATCAAGTTGGCGCTTGAAATCATGTTGGTGCTCGCTCCCAGATGTTGGGAAGTAAGCGAGGATAGCGAACTTGCTTTACGACTGCCACGCGGCTTCGGTAACGCGAGGCGCTGTGTACGATATAGAACGAGCATGTTTTGCTGCCCTCGCTACGAGGTGTTTGGCCCCGAAACATTATACAAGTGTGGCGCGGCTATCACGTACACTGGCAGTAGCGGAAACTGCAGCGATTGCCGCGTAACCTCAGCCGCCTGTTTATCTCGGCGCTCATCGGGGCGAGGAAGCCCGTTCGTCCGTATAATAATTTTAAAGCGTTCACGCTGCCACGAATATGCTCGTCGGTAATTAAGTTAGCACTGTGGTGAATAGGCGCTAAACATCGGCTTTAGCGCTCTTTGCGTCGACCCTTTTGCGTTATCTGCCGAATCCCCGGAGAGGCTTTATAAAAAAAAAAAAAAAAAAAAAAGCTGGATGGAGTGGCTTGGTCGAGCTGCACCACACACTGGTCTGTGGATTACGTTCTGCTGCCCCTGGGACATACGGAAGTCAGTTAGGAAGTGTCCAGGACGCACCTGAAGTTACGGGATTCGTTCACGAATGGTTACTATTGCTCACTATAATAATATCTGGGGTTTTGCGTTCCAAAACCGCGATATGATCTGATCACGAGGCTCGCCTTAGTGGAGGGCTCCGCAAATTTCGACCGTCTGGTGTCCTTTAACGTGCACTGACATCGCACGGGCATTTCGCCTCCATCGAAATGCGACCGCCGCAGCCAGGATTGAACCAGCGAATTTCGCCTCGGCAACCGAGCACCGTAACCCACGTACCGCCGTGGCGGGCTATTGATGGCCACTCAAACGTATTTATAGGCGACGGCACGCCGACCGGACAGCTTTCTTTTAATGTTTCGCAGGATTGCCAGCTCGCGGAATCCTGTGCTGCCTCCCTCCCTATCCCATTCCTTTCTTTCTTACTTTTCTGTCTCCCCTTACCACTTCCCCAGTGCAGGGTAGCAAACCAGACATGTTTTCTGGTTAACCTCACTGCCTTTCCGCATTACATCTCTCTCTCTCTCTCTGTACAGCCTCGTAGTGTGCATTGTCTTAGGTCGTCTGTCTTGCGATGCGTTTTCTAAATGATAGCTCGAACGGCTTCACATGCGGGTTTGAACTATAGGGAACCCAACCTCAAGTTTGGGCGTGGCGCTCGTGCGGCCGAGCTATGCGTTACTGGGGATAGACGCTGCCGGCGAAGGCGGTTTGTCGCCGATATTGGCAGCGATGGCGGCAAGGACACGTGCGCGCATGCGCTCCTCATTCGGTCCGGAGCACTGCTAGTCAGCAATAGTTACACAGTGACGCACCACAGATGCAATTTGAGAGCTGTGCGCGTGCGCGGAAGCGCGGGCGGCAGTGTCGTGGCGAAAGACGCGCCTTGGATATTCCTAGTTACGATAGGAGCAGTAGCCCTGCTCGCCGTTGTTTTGGAAGCCTATACGGGAACTTTCCTTGAAAGTGGATCAGCAGTTGCCTGCCAATCTCGCAAAGTTGTATTGGTCCACCTGCAACCGACAACGTTATGCTATTGTTAGCAGAGAGGATTGATCGATACGGTTTAAACGTAGCGTTGCCACACCTGCGGGCAATGAGAAGCGCCGCGATGTAGTGCTTCGGATCGAGTTTAACCATCTGCGTTTCTTTGAGACGTTCATGTATTTCTACCCCTAACCGCAATACGACAGACCCCGCAGCCGTCTCTATTCACATGTTGTCGACGTACGCTGTTTAGTTGCACAACTCGCAACCTCTGCCGCACTTCTGGAGATAAACAGATCGAGATAAAGCACAGCGTTTCACTGCGCTGTCTGTACAAGAAAATTACAGCCTCAATAGTACGTCACTGCGTACTGCCTACAGCAAAGCGGCATAGCCATTGAGACGTGACGCTGTGTAATCTCGAACCAAACATTCAGCGAGTCACACATCTTCAACTCCATAAGAGTGGAAGTTTGGGCCAGTTGGTGATGCATACTTGCTTAAGTGAAGCGCAAGAGACGGGACGAGCGCTACTAACGGATAGACGAGCGCTACTAACAACAATTGTTAGTAGCGCTTGTCCCGTCTACCGCGCGTCTCTTTTACAAGTAAATTTTCAACCCTCACTGTTTTCTATCCCAAGCCACCTTGGTCTGGAACGGCATGCAGTGCTTCTGGTGACGCTAGTAGCGAAGCAAGTTTAACCACTTTTATGGGTCCGTATTTTGTAACGATCAGGTTCATTCTTATCACCCGCCACGCCGAGTAGCCGATCCCGGCGATAAACGCTGACGTGTCTTCGTCCGAACCATCAAGAGTAGCGAACAAAATGTAATAGATTCTTAGGAAATATGGCGCCCGGGTTTTTGTTCCCTGAGAACAGGGTCTATATCTTTTAATGACCCATTCCATTTGCTCTTCTTTGGCCCCTTTACCGGTTCGGACGAAGCAGCGCCACCGTTATCGCCGAGACCGGCTGCTTATCGTCACGGGAAGGTAAGGGATTATAATGAGATGGGTCGTTAGAAAATACTGTTCCAGGCTGCGTTCCGGGCGCGCAGGACGTCAGGAGAAAAGGGCACAGTCGTGTCCCTGGCAAGACGCGACGTGAGCCTATAGGTTTCAACCCCATCGCTTATCGCTCATGCTATCGCGAGCAGGGACGTCAGTTTCTAAACTGTAGCGAATATACTATACAGATTTGTGCTCTGATAGCAACAACACGGCTGTCTGTCTTGTCCGCTTGCAAACGATAACTGTACAACCTTTCTGCGCTTTGTTACGAGGCTTTTGCTTCGAACGTCGCGGTGTCACTCACAATAGATAATTCCAGAGAACGAGTGCACTTTCTTCTGTTTCTTTGCGGCATTCCGTCCGTGACCTGGAGAGCAGTTGTACTTGTTTACACTGACAGGCGCTCGCATCGGACTTTTTCATGCAGCAGGGATGCAGCTGGTGGGCCGCTTTCCGTTCGCCAGGGTCAGGCTTGTCGTAGTGTTCCCGAGCATCAGGATCATCATTGCACAGGTGTCGGAGATTCGATGAAAGGGACACCTGTGACATCGTTTTTAATTGAACCGCTTCGCAAGGTTGGACGCTCCTCTCCAGTTAACCGTTTGTGTTAAGCGTCCTTCGCGTCTAGTTGTTTCCCCGTTAGTCGTCAGGCACGCTTGATTAAATCAGTGGCGTGCTTTTTTTGTTTACGGGAATGACGTGCTTGTGTCGTAAACGGAGCACTACGGCCCGAGTCACTGTCGAGTGCCCCAGTGGGTTGGGGTGTGCCCACCTGCTGCCACGTTAAAGCCCCCAGTAGAGAAGAATACAATTTCGTTTCATTAAGTCAGAAAAACAAAAGAAACGCATATTTCAGTTGTCTTACGCGTGCTGAAGACTTCATCGTTTGCCAGTCCTCAGCGATTGTTCTTTTGACACAAGGGTCGCTGCGGCTTCAGACTGCATGCGTGAGAAAAAGAGCGAACACTGTTGGAGTTGCGTGTATGTTTGCTGTGAACGAACACTGTGACGAACACGATGTACACGGCCTACTGAAGTGTTTTGTTGTGTAGGTCCCTCGCTGCATGGGCGTCGGCAGCTTGGGTGTTACGGTTTGTGCTCGATGCAATGTTCGTTCACTGTGAGCCACGGGCAGTATTGTACGGATATCTGCCCCGTTCCAACCGCTAGCAAAGCGGAGACGGACGTGGCTTTGTCATCAGTATACAGAAATTAATTATAAGTGTTTTTTTTTTTCATCATTGCCATCTCTTGCTGACTTGTAGCAATGAGCCTTCTAGCATTTATATTTTAATGTTATCTGTGGGCACTTTCGGGTAACAGGTACCATTTGATTTCGTGAACAAAACTGGGGTACTTCCTCTGGGCCTGTCGGCTGCTGACAGTCGCGGCAATCGTGCCACAATGTCAAGGAACATCTCAAAGAATCCGTGCGCGAGGTCTTATTCTTTTGAAAAAGTGGGGAATCATCGCCCTTTCTGCTGTAGTAAATACTGTAAATGTAAACACAGCCGGTGTCTTTCCCTCGCTCTTCTCTATCCTTTTGGCGCTCGAGTCTTCACTCGGGCCGTGAGAAAGCGCTTTCGAGCGTTCGACACCGGGGCTTCTATTTGGCACCCTTCAATGCACGCACCGAGAGCGTTACACAGGGCAAACCGCTGGAATGCCGCGGGGCAAAGCGCACGACGTCTTCTTTTTTTGTACTTGTTCCTTCGGTACCGGGCGCGTTTGACGCCTCGGCCGGTGGGTGGGTGGCTGGGTGGTGGGGGGAGGGGGGGGGGGTGTTCGGCGTCCCCGCATTCCATCGGTACCGTGCCGCGCGACGCATGCCGGCGGCCACCTCTTCTTCTGTTGGACGCACACACGGGAGTCGCCGCTGTTTGGCTTCAGGAGCACGCGGCAGCACCGGTACAGTGGCTGCTGAGCGCGTTCGAGCAGCATCAGCAGCAGCAGTAGTGGGAGCAGCAGACGTTTCGGCCTCTCGTCGAAAGAACGCGTGGGAGAGGAGGCGGGGCGGGAATGCCGCTCTGGGGGGCGAGGGCGACGACGAGCGAGGGTCCCGGGTCTGACGGCGAGAGCCGCCGGGGTGTCCCCCGCCGCGCAGGCTCTTTCGCCCCGCGCGACGTAGAGGAGGACAGGTACACCCTCCTGCCGGCGGTAATGGTGCGCGCCGTGCTTGGCTCTCTTGTGTGCTCGAGTCGTCCCTTTTGGTGCGATCATTTTCTTGCGCTGCTGCTGCTGCTGCCCCTGGGCTGGTCGGCGAAGACAGCTAAGCCTGCCCGCTCTACCTCCTTGTACCGCGACGAAGCTGGGCCGGAGGGGAGAGCCTTTTAGATCCGGTTTTTGTGCCGCCGCCGCCGCCAGGTCTCTTTTTTTTCCTCTCTCGGCTGGCCCCTCGAACAACTCCCCCCAGGCTTCCTTCTCCCGCAGTGCAACCGTCGCTTTGCATTCGTCCTCCCGAGCCGTGTTTACAGTCCCCTCTCCCCGTAGCTGCAATGCCTCCTCCGGGGCTTGTCGCTGTTTGTTTATGCATCATCCGGAGAACCGTGTTTCTTCTCTTTCCCCGCAATCTTTGCGCCCGGGCCGTTTATTCTAACCGCCGAGGGATCTCCGGGTTGTTTCCCCCATTCCTTCCTCCCATTCTCTCTCAAGCTTCGCCTATGCCTGTATGCGACGGCCACCCCTCCCCGTTTTTTTTTTTTTTTTAGACCGGGCAACATTTCGCCCTGCAGGGATGCTTCGCCTCATCACTTTCGAGCTTCCGCTGAAGCCAACTTTCCTTTCGTCTCGCCCCATCACCACCTTGCGTTTATACCCGCTGCGCTTCGCCGCAAGCGTCAGCCAGTGCTCGGGGTTACCATAACAGTGTCTCGCATCATGTAATTTGCCTATGTACAACTTCATATCGCATGCCCACTGATCCTCAACTCGTAGGCCTAACTATCGCTTTCAGCCGGCGTTACAAGCCAGCAAATAGACCGCCTATCGTATTGTAGAAAATGTGGTTCGTGCAGTACGGCAACGAGTGGAAGTTTATCGACGAGGCATCTAATCTATCTATCTATCTATCTATCTATCTATCTATCTATCTATCTATCTATCTATCTATCTATCTATCTATCTATCTATCTATCTATCATCTATCTTATCTATCTATCTATCTATCTATCTATCTATCTATCTATCTTCTATCTATCTATCTATCTATCTATCTTATCTATCTATCTATCTATCTATCTATGCTATCTATCTATCTCTCTATCTATCTATCTATCTATCTATCTATCTATCTATCTATCTATCTATCTATCTATCTATCTATCTATCTATCTATCTATCAATATCGATGAATCAGGGAAATCAGTACAGTTAGCGCCAGGAAACGTCCTCTCAATCGCGTTTTTCTCTGCGTGATGCGTAGCCCGTGCTTGGTGCCTCCACCTGTTGCGTGCTTGCGAAACCCTCCAACCGAGCGCGCATCTGGTGCCCCAGTGCCGTGCCGTGGATCCTCGTCTTCGCTGGCCCGAACGCGGCTTGCTCGCCTTTTTCTTGGAAGCCAGTAGAAGCCACTATGCCGCGGGCGAAAGGCTCGGCCGGGAAAGGGAAGGGGAACGTCCAGCGGCAGGTCACGCTTTCCCCTTTCGGTGGTGTTTGTTGCTCGCAGCTGTTACTGTTGCTGCGCCAGGCGCGCTCTGCCTTGAGCGTTCGGTCTTCGCGCTAACGCGTGAGGTGCCGGGGCATACGGTAAGTGCTATGGACTTGGGTAGGGCTGTCACGCACCTTGTGTTCAGCGTTGGTGACGCATGTCTGTTTAGTAAACTCCGTGTTTACATCATGTCACTCCTTTGTTCCGCTACCCGCCGCGGTCATCTAGTGATTATGGTGCTTGCTTGATTGCTGACTCAAAGGCCACAGGATCGAATCCCGGCCGCGGTGGCGGCCTTTCGATGGAGACAAAATGCTAGGGGCCCGTGTGCTTAGATTCAGGTGCTCGTTAAAGAACCCCAGGTGGTCGAAATTTCTGGAGCCTTCCACTACGGCGTCTCTCATAATCATATCGCTGTCTTGAGACGTAAAACCGCAAGAATTATTACGTCATCCTTTGTTCTACTGTTATACGTACTCCACCATAAACGAGCATATTTCCGTGCCCAGCTTTAGACATGCCGCACGCTCAACATATGTCCAGCGCGCAGCGTGAGCCGAAGCAATAAAGATACCACCACCACCACCACTCCGGACGCTGCTTTGAAGCGACGCAAGTACCTCGATTACGCTGTGGTGCCGCTTAAAGGGATGCTGAAGTGGTTTTACAATTCGGTAAAACTTTGTTGTTAACAAGGACCAACATTATTGTCGACGATGGCGTAATTTTTTTCGCTGTTGTGGCAGCAGGAGCTTTAAAACACGCGAAAGCAAAGTTCGTCTTGCTCCGCCCACGCGAACGCGCCGAAAGTGTGGGCGTGACCCGAACTACGTCATCGTCGGTAGTTTTGGCCACGGTGGTAGAATAACAGGTGGCCCGACGCGCTGCTCCGCCAATGCGCCGCGCGTGTCACGGAGGTGCTCGTGTTGCCGCCGCTTTTCCGCAAGGTGGCAGCAGGTTTACTCTGGGCCGATATCTCCGCTCCGGCGCATTTGAAAGCATGTGGCCAGTGTGCGTCGCGAGCATTTAAACTGCAATTTACATCTTTAACTTTTGAGAAAGAGATCCGCGGTGTATTTATCACACCAGAGAGGCCTAGAGCAACACTGAAGAGTTGCCGTCGCTTAGAACGGACGCGCCACTAATGAAAGCATGCAACGCAACCAGCGTTGCAGCCGCGTCTCTTCCTTTCTGCTTGGTCATCTTCGATAAATGCGGAAGCGTCCTTGGGTGCAAGCGTCCGAAGAGCAAGAGCGTCCCTATGCGACGCAACCAGCGTCGCAAAGTCGCAATCGGCCTTCGAATCACGATCACGGCCAGATCACTGTGGTCGTGATTAGGTGATCCCACGGCTTGAGATCCGCTCTGATGCGTCGCGTTTGTTGCGCTCTGTCAAACCAACGCGCGCGACCGCATCGGTGTTTCCGCTCACTTTGTAAGCTGGAAGCACGGCTGAAACCACGGTGGCTCGATCTGTGCCGCTGATGCAGCGGCCACCATGGGACAAAAATGCTTCGCTCCAAATTGCAAATCTGGCTACAAAACGTGCAAACAAAAGCTGTGTCTTCTCTCCGCGCCGAAAGACGAAAAGCGACAGCAGTTGTGGAGAAATGCAATTCCACGGAAAGACCGCCAGCTACTGTCCTCCGACATACATACGATAGCCTGAAAACCAAATGCTTTTTTTTTACTCTATACACTCGCAGGTAGAATTTTGCACGCTTTCGAAAAAAAAAAAAAATACGCGCACGTCTCTTCCAATCGGCACCCTGTGACAGTCATATCGGGACTACCCGCGCCGATTAAAAAATTTTAAGCTTCATAAAGCCTGGCGCTCTCACTTTTGCGGTCGAAGCTGGCAGACAGCCACTACAAGCTAGTAAAAGCACAAACAACCGTTTAAAGCCACAAAGTTAGCTAAAGAAGCCGGTTTTTACAGCCCAGCGAGAGCTTGCAATGCGCGTCTTTCGGCCCAAAGACTCGTCGCGAACCTAGCGGCGGCCGCGAGCAACTCGAGCAGTACGGCGACGCGCTCGCGGCGCTCGATGGGCCACCTGTTTTATTCTACCACCGTGGTTTTGGCGGAGCCGTGGCCTCCGTGACTACTTCTGGCTGCGCGCGTTGGTGGAACTGATCGCGAAGGCCATGCTTTTACAGAGCTGATGGCGCCGATGACGCGGCATACCGAAGTTGACGTCACCGCCTTCGCTCAGCAGTTCAAAAAGCCCTGCGGCTGCAGCCGCTCTTTTTTGCCAAGAAATGCCATTTGCGTTCACTTCTGTGAACTCTTACATTGGTTTTCGTATTCAGCAAGGATCAAACTATGATTACACATTCCAAAGTCATTTTTTTAAAAAAGTGCTTCAGTGTCCCTTTAACGAGGAGGCACCCGACATAATTACGCTGCATCGACGTAATCACTAATGTGAAGCACTCCATAGGATGAAGGAATCTCTCGCGTGTTGTGCGTGCCTAGGCAACAAATGCTCTCACGTTCGCACTCAACCTTTCACACCGACGCTCAGCCTTCTCCCATGCTCCGCTTCTGCTCGTTTCGTCTCGGCTGAGCCCCGCAAACTGCCCGCCGCAGGGATAAAGCGAAAGCTCTCTTCTTCCTGTGGGACAACAATGCACTATGCTGACGACGACGCGGACGTGCTGGTTCCGGCGACCATCTTTTGTTGTTTGGCAACCTCGCCCTGGCGTTAAAGAAAATGCGACCCGATCTTCGTTGCGTATATATAAGCTAGGAGCGGGTGGAGCGGTACGTGCCGATGTGGAAGGAGCCAGGCATGAAAGGATACAGGGTGGGGGTCGGCCAACATCCCTGCGCCGCGGCGCGGTGAGCTCGGCGTCCTCCATAGCCGCTTTGCAAAGCGTGGGCGGTGCAGCCCTCCTCTGCGACCGCGTCGTCCGATTGTTTTCGGCGGCCTGCTCATTTCAATTTCCCAGCGGCGGCAGCGGAGCGCGCGGCAGACAACAAAGCCCGGAAGGACGCGGGTCAGAGGTCGGGGAGCCGCTTGGCCCCCTCAAGGCTCATCTCTCCTTCACACAGTGCGCAGAAACACGCTTCTTGGCCGCAACGCGCGCGCTCTTTCGCGTCGCGTCTTTGGAGGCGGCTAGCGCGCGGTCGTGGGAAACGATCGGCGATGCCCTCAAGCGAGGAAGCTAGCGCTAAAGGGGTGAAAGCGCGCTCTTTTCGCCGAGCGTCTGGGCACGCGCCCCAGTGTTGAGGCCGCCTTTTGCGCGAAGCCGTTCTCCCGTTGAGGGTGCTCGGGGAGGCCAAGGACGACGCAGCCTCGTGGTGCACGGTATCCTTCTCACCGCAGCACCGGAACAGGGCGGCCTCGCTCGTGCGGCTATACACAAACGACAACGCGTAGTAAGGGATCAAGCGCGCTGCACCAGTTGTGGGCAGCCAGCCTAGGTGACCTTGCCCTCGGCGGCTGTATAGCGTGAGACGCGGGTCGAAGCTATATCTGCTTTGCGTGCAAAGGTGAATGCGACGATGACCCCCTCCCCTGTTGAGTTCGCTCTCGCGTATACCTGCTGCGATGACGGTGAGACGAAAGTGTTTCATCCTGCCCATCCGTCTTCTGGAAGAACCGCTCAGCGTCGCTATCGGTTTGTGGGTGAAGTAATGAATATTCGATGCGCCAGAGTGCCGCTAAGAAGATCCAGGTCAGACTGCTTTTGACCTCTTGAGGGTCGAAACGAGTTCTAACTAAACGCGAGTACAAAAAGGCAGTATTTACAGAAGTGGGTTCGTTGGGTTAGCTGGTCACACATTTGTAAATGGGAGCACAAGCGAAGGGACGCAGAGGACGAGTGCAGTATACGATTTACGTTTCGTTGGCATTAAAACCGATCGAAGTCGGCACAATCGCCACACAGTCGGGCATTGTAGGGAGTGTTCGCACAAATGTTAGAAATTTGCGCAACGAAATCCATCCTTTGCCACACGGATACGCCGCAGAATTTGGCCTGAACTGTCGAGAGAGGCCGCTTTAAACTGATGATACCCTCTAATAGAGAAAGCGGCGTCACTGAAGGTCCCAGAAACGACACAATAGTTCTCTTAACTTATGCTATTCTTAGCCATTCGTCATTGCTTTGTGCACAGCCGCAACGCCGCGCGGTGCGTAATGCCAATGGAATGAACTCGAAGGAGATCAGTGGAGGCACATGTTCATTTTTCTAGCCTTATTGCATGCGGTGGAACAATCGTTTCCACGCTGAAATAGCCGGTGCATACCTGTAGGGGCTGCTATAAATTTAGCCTGAATTCAAGTGCAAGCCAGACAGCGTCATGGAATACCAATCAATGTCTAGTTTGCGGAAGCATAGTTGAGGCGAAGCATTTACACTAAACGCGGGTATTCTTGAAGGCCTAGTAGACGTTGCGATTGAAGTGCAGCCGGCGCCTATGTACAGTGTCTTGGGAACCGTATGGTTCCCGCAACCGCGTCACGTGTAAACAAAATGATGGCCGCGCGTGACGAAGCGTGGAAATTCGCGTGAGTCACCGCTTCGGACCGCGGCGCGAAGCCAGCCGCAGCTGGCGACTCCATTTGCTCACGGCAGGTGTGTGTGCTCTTGACAACGCGTTCGGTCCGTGTAAAACAAGGAAGGTATGCATACGCCGACGCGTGCGCTAGGCACGCGTGATCACGTCTCGTGTTTGAAGCGGGGGCCCCCGATTTTTCCGAGACTGCGCGTGTCACATATAGGAGGTGACAAAGAAAATGTGATAGAAGAAGAGGAAGACGTCAAGCGTAGCCTGACGTATAACCGCACGACTAGAAGGAGAGGAAAACGAAGCGGGACGTATAAAAAAGGAAGGTGACGTGGCCAGAGGGGGCCTGGAGGGTTCGAACGGCAGCGCGTGAGCTGGGAAAGCTGGGGACGAGCGTCGCCGGCCTGTGTTCCGGGCGCTCCGGCTCTTCCTCGTGCTACGGCATCGCACCGTAGCCACTGCCTGTTCGAGGACACGTCCACGGACCTGGGACTACCAGCAACGCCCAGGACGCGCCATCGGCCTGTGCACCGAGCGCACCGACCTACGGCACCGCTCCGTAGGCTTCGACCGAGCCAGATTCTCCTCCCGGGAGACGCTGGCCATCTCCAGGACCTGCAACGCTCATGTCACTGAACCCGGTGCTGCCCACCCTCGTCTACAACGCCAGTCAGCATTCGGCCACGGTTAAAGCCTGGTACATCGACTGGGACGCCTACTTCAACGCTTGCGCCCCCCCCGCAACGCCTCGACTCTTCCAACGGGACAAAACGCCGTGAGTGGCGTAAGCGATGAACGCCTCGTAATTTTAGTTGTTTGATTCGCTCACTCAATTGTTCTTTGAGCGATAACTGGGTTTAGCGCTAGTTTATTCTTTGAGTGTTCCTTTTTAATGTTTGCAGTGGGTTTGGATAACTACGTGTGTTTTTCTTCTTTTTGTGTGTAATTAAAATAGTTGTGTGTAACGCTCTCGCCTCGTCCGTTCATTCTAGCCGACTGTTGTCCGGAGATCCGTGACAGCGCGGTGCCTGTCGAGATTCCGCGACCGACGCGCACGGGAAATCGAACCTCTGTGGGTGATAAAATAAACGGAAGGGTTATAAAATGCGTAGCGTTTCCTAATAATACACTATAGGGAACTCTGGCGCTAGTGTCTATGGGAGCTGCAACGCATGGCGCTTCAGCCAGCATAGGAATTATGGGTAGTACACGGATTTGTCTAAGCTTCGTTCTTTCGTCTCCGTGCGGCTCCATGCGGCCTGGAGCCGCTTTGTCGCAAGACGAAGTTCAGCATATGTTCAGCAGTTCCGCTTTACCACCTTAACCTCTTGGGCTCACCAATTCAAATCGGCTCACGGAGTTCACAACGATCCACTCTTTTATTCGAAATGAACGCCAAAAACACAACAATAAACAAAGCCACAAGTGCGTTCGAAGCCGCAAGCACGAAGATTAGGCAAATCCGTGTGTACTGTCCATCATTTCCACGGTGGCTGAACGATCGCAGCGCCAGAATTCCCTGTAGTAAATATTTTAGGAAACCCTGTGATGGAAGGGGACAAGGAAATCCGTATGGCTTTCCGTGCGTCTTCGTGCTACAATCGGGAGAAGGGGGAATAAACTTTACTGAATGTCTTGTACAGGGCTGGAACTCCCACGTTGGAACCGGGAGGGCAAGCCTCCTGGCCATAAGCGTGCGCAGGGTCGAAGGCGGCCGAAGGTAGAGTCACTGCATATGCTACCTTTAGGTAGCAGAGTAGCGCATAGGTCCGGCTAGCAACCACATCTATGCGGTGAAGTCGCACTCCATTTTGGCAGGCGACATGCTTACCGCGTCGCCGATAAACATGTCTGGCGTGTCGAAGGCCGGCGAAAAACATTGGCTGTCGATAACTATAGTGTTAATTGAGTGAGCTGCAGCGGCGGCGTCGAGAAATACAAAAATTGGCCCGATCGTCAGCTTCTCCGCAATGCATAGTTGCTAGCGGCGTTGGAAAACAGATGCGCAACTCTGCTACCTAAAGGTAGCATATACAGTAACTCTAGCCGAAGTAGCCGAAGGGTCATTGCAGCGCCCCCACCCCCCTATTAAGGCAATGTATGGGGCAGACTTGGCTAACTTTTTTCAGGCTTTGTTGAGCTAACCAGTATCCTAGTTAGCTCAACTGGTAAAGCGACCACCCCGGAAAGTCGTCGGTCCCGGGTTCGATCCCCGGACCAGGACGAACTTTTCTTCAGAATCTGTATGGATTTTCTTGTGGCTTCGCGCTACAAACGGGTGGTTGTCAATTACCCCTTTCATAGTGCTTAAAGAATTAGGCGATGGAGAAGAAGAAAATGCGGTGATTCCTTTGTAAAAATAGGACACACCTGTTCTTGAAAAGGGGTGGCAAGCGTTTCCCGAATTGCCGACTTCAAGGGCATGCGCACAGTGCTGGTACTAGCCCCAGAAATGGAAGTCGTCGCTGCTCTGTATGCGCGCACAAGGGGAGATCATTTTCTTTTGCCGTTCTCGACTCGTGTCACGGTATAGCTGCAGCACGTGTGCGTCCGCGCTTCTCGAATGCGATCGCGTCTGTCTGTTTGTGTGTACACGCTGTCATTTTCTGCTCCTTTTATTCTCTCAGGCACTTCGAACGGAGCTTGTTTAGGAGGCTTGTTGGCCCTTTCCGTCGCGTGAGCGCTGACCTGACCGGAAAAGGAAGCTGGCCGTGGTTTGCGAAATCAGCTCTTGGGAAACGTTTCCTTCGCTAGTTCATATATTGAAAATAACGTGATCCTTCGCAAGGTTGAAAAGAAACGCGAGCGGCCTTGCAATTTCTTTTCCTCTCCTTCTTTCTTTCTTTATTATTAGTTTTGTGCACGTCGAGTGTGCGGAAATTACTCAGAAAACTATCGGAGCTGGCCTTTCCTGACTTTTCTTCCCTGTGTCTTCTTTTGAGGATTTCGTTATTTCATGCGCCGCTGTTTGATTCCCTCGTTACGACGCTGGTTTGCCTTGACGAAAAGGCGACATCGTGGGATCGATCGTTGTCACTGCATGCTTACCGTTTGGCGCGGTGTTCACGCGGGGCGTGTGTACAAGCTATTAGATTCACGCTTTCTTTATTCTCCTTTCGAGATATTTCTGTGACACGACAGAATATTGTCGCGAAACGCAGAGTTAAGCAGAAGGTTTTTCTTTTCAAATGTAGTTAGAGACGTTCTTTTTCGACTGCTCTTTTGAGAGGGACCCTCGGAAGAGAATTCCAGCCGACGGGGGGAAGAAGCTACATCCGGTCGTTTCGTTCGCGCCCCGTGCCCGAACGAGTGAGCGCCCAGCAGGGGGCTGCTAGACGACCGGCCGCCGAAACCCGAGCACGTGTGTGCGCGTCGTTGCTGCTTGCTGGAATGTGCCGTTTTCAGAAAGTGCACCAGTTTTGTTCCGAAGCAGGATTCACGCGACCACGTAAACTCGCGTGGGGATTGGTTACCTTCGGCTTGCCTGATTGGTCCTAACAAGCCGATTGCCGATTGGTGGAAAACCCCGAGGTTCGCGTACCCGTGGATGCTGCCAAACTCAATTTAAGCAGCGACTCGGGCCCATTTTTGAGAGAGCGGACTCGGGGCCCACAAGCATCGCACCACCAGGAACAATCATGCAAGTCGACGGGGTATGCCATCATTTTCTATGTCTTGTATTATTTGCCCAGTGTATTTTGTAAATATAAGTTGTGTTAGATAAATAAACCCCCCAATGAGTGCTCTCCGGAATCATCGTGTTGACTCCTCGTCGCTTGCCTGTGCGGACTCGCTCCCACACTTCTTCGTCTCCTGGTCTTCCGATGCTCTTAACTTTTAACAACCCCGACGTTTCGCTACAATATGCTCTACTGTACATTCCGAAACGTCTTCTACCGCTTCAAAAGAAAACCGACGTTTGAATGCTTGGCTCAAAAGACGGAGACCCTGCGCATCCACTTTAAGTACCCCTTACAGGTGCTTAAAGGGCCTGGGCACCAATTCTAAGAATGTCGTCCAGATGTGATTGCATCATCTTTTACATACTTTTGTAAAAGTATCAGGTGAGCGATGCATTCATACTTGTATGGGAGGGTGGATCACTGCGATAATATATAGGCGCCTTAAAGTGGGAGCCACAGTAGCGCGTCGAGCGGCGCATTTGAAACATGGCGCAAACATAAAAGTATACGTTCTTGTAGCACGTGCGAGCTCGGATTGGAAAAAAAAAAAAAAAGAACAGGTTGCCGCATTGTTCTTAGCGGCAGTGTTCTTCACTTCGGCGGCGTCGGCGCCAAGCGCACTGCAACAATGACTTCCTCGTCTTGTTGCCGGAGCGGGTCATGCAGGGCGTACTCGGCGCTGCAAGTCGACGCGCTGAAATAGGATAGCGAGAACAAAGTATCCCACTTCGGCGCGTCGCGTATCGCTTGTGCGCGCCGGCCGTCCATCATCGGCGCGCAGTGAACCATGGCGGCGACCGTTCGGCAAAAGCGCCGGCTACGTCTTAATTGCGCGCCGGGGCTCCCAGCTGGTCAGCTAGCTGTTATATGTAAGCACCGACGGCCCGAGCTGCAGGTCTTCTCTAACGAGGCGACGCCGTTCGGTTCGCGCTCGGGGAACAATGCGCCTTTTCTCGGTTGAGTTTTTGGAGATGGCGGCCAGATGGGTATCGCATGCTGCGTGTGAGAGGCCATGTCCCCGGCACCGCTCCGTGGTTCGGTTCGCGGGTTGGCGGCGACGCTGCTCAAGCGTGTCCGTCCACGGCCGCTGGATGAAAGCCGTGGTCTGTCGCCCGCCCTTTTATGTCACGTTTCAGAGTGCGCGAAGTGTGACGGTATGCGCGTCGGTGACCGCCAATACTAATGTCAACCACCCGACCTAGGCAGCAGCGATGCGAAAGGAAAATTTTTTTCAAACTTTCGCAAAGAGTCAACCGTTCCGGTGGCGATTGACAGGCGGTTGGCGGCAGTTCATGTCAGCAATCTTCTCCCTCCTCGCGGAGACATGGCTGTTGATTGGTCTGCTTGAAAACGTTGGAAATCAGGGCAACGTTCGTCGTTGGCGGTTGCGCAACGTTAGTTTCAACGGGAAGAAATGAGCAAATCTCTAGACGAAAACACACAGCTGCGAACACAGTGATTACATGCTTGCGTTAGCGCTGATACCCACGAAAGATGGTTCGTTTGTTACGAGTTCGAGCAGACTGCTCTCGCCCTCATCTTCTGTGTTCCGCCGATGTGCCAAACTGTCCGACGAAACTGTTGTGAAAGGCAAGAACCATACGCTCGTGCTTTAGCACTTGTCCACAAAAGACAACTTACCCGTTGACTCGAAAAGGAACAAAGCTAAGAAAGTATACTTGCATGATGTGGGGTCAGTCTTGCTCGGTCCTGCCTTCGCCTCTACACGTTCAATTACGCCGAGATTAGCGCCGCTTCTTCGTTTGGCCATTGCCAACAATTGGCGCGCGGGCCAATTGACTTGTCAGCGAGCGGAGCTTGCGGGAACGCGTGGCTGCTTCATTAGGCTCGAGAAATAGACTCGTCTGATTGTCCTATGCGTTATCGGCGCATCATTAGGCGTTGATTGTTTCTGCCGCCCAGCAGGCTCCCTCGCCTCATTGTGTTAGGCGAAAGCATCTCCCATGATCTGCGTTGCTTTTTTTTTTAATTCTTAGTAAGCCGTTGTTCAGCTTAGCACAGTTACGGTGCTGCCATTGACCTCATGCTGATTGTTTATTAAAAATTCGTTTCTTCACACATATACATACGCGCGCACACGGATATATACACACGCACGCACCAGAGAGAGAGACATACGCCCGTGCACCGACGCTTTCGTCTAGAGAAAATTTGGCGGTAGGGAGAGCAGGCGAATGCGCGCATTCCATATAGCGAATGGTCGATTAAAGCGAATATGAAGCTGGTCTGTCTGAACGCTGAGAGAACACACGTCCCTACGTGGGGCAGGCCTCGGTGCTTGGCCTCGGAAGGTGGGCGAGTGGAAGGAAGAACGACGATGCGACCGAAGAAGAGGAGCGCGCCGCCGCCGCTTCCGGGGTGGACGCTGGGACCACCACTGGATGTCTCTGCCCTTCCTCGCGCGCTCTCTCGCCTCGTCCGGGGAGTGACAGCGTCGCGTTTGTCGCATCGGGTATGACGGGCGAGGCACGCTCTCGGGAAGGGCGTCTGGCGCCGGTCGCCACACACTGCAGGCTGTTCCTGCTGATGCGCCTCTGAGGACGCGGCGCGTGCGCCGCGAGTGGGAGAGAGGCGCCTCGCCGCCGCGAAAGTGACAGGTCCGCTCGTGTGCGCGTGACATAATAAGGTCCTGGAGAGCAGAATCGAAACAACCCAACCAACCCCTTCTCCCGCGGTGGCAGCAGACGCCATCAGCGGCGGCGTTAAAGCGTGCGAGAAGAAGGAGGAGGAGGGAGTCGCATATTTGGCAACGCGGCTACAAAGTATACAAACCTGCCCAGCTGCGGACCCCCCTCTTCTCGAGGCGTGGACGAGGCGAAGGACCTGGGCTAACAGGAAAACTCGACGCATCTACGCAACCGTCGAGCGCGCACGCGCTCGTCCTGTTTGCCGCTGACACTTGCTTGCTGGACTTTTCTCCTTCGCTGGGAGCCTGTCGTGTCTGGCTGCTTGTTCGTATTGTCTCTTTGCCTTATCTCGCTGTCCCGAGCCGCGCTCTCGCGTACAGCGACGACGTGTCTCGCGCGACGCGCGCTCTCGTTTTTCGGGACGTGAGACTGCTGGGGCTTCGCGCGCGGGAGAAGCGGCACGGATCCGTGCGGCGCAGCGGGAGTGCACGACTGGGCTTTCACGCAACCGCCGTGGTCTGTCATTCCGCTGTACCGGCCCTCTCACTCCTCTCAGTTCGGCCAGTTCATAACGGGACGAGCACGTCGATGCTTCCGAACCGCGCAAATAATGCAAAGAAATTTCAGCCAGTTACGCGCCGCAAAACCGTCGGACAGCGATGCGCGTGATTGGCTAGCGAGATCATGTGCATCATCATCGTCGTCGTCGTCATCATCATCATTTCGTTTTATTTATTTCTTTATTCACCCCCCCCCTCTGGTCACGTGACCTGCGTGACAACTACCACAACACCAACAGCTACTACCACTACTACTACTACTACTACTACTACTACTACTACTACTGCGATGACGACGATGGCAGATGGTAGATTGCGACGCAGGACTGCGTGGCAGTCTACCCAGGACTACGCAGGACTGCGTAGTCCTGCGTTGAAGCTACAGCGAGTAGCGTGAGGCGAGACGTCCGAAAAAAGAGTCAAGTGTGCATTTACTAGCGTTGCGAAGCGCGTTAACATAACTGTGAGAATACCTCCTCTGCTGTTCTTGCTTGCAAAATGCGAGACCGTCCTTTGTGCAGCTCTCCGAGTGGTCATAGCTCTGGAGTCGCATTCGAAACCGGTAAGGATGCCGTTCGGACTGCTTCGCTAAATGGTTGCACGCTGCTCTCCTCACTTGTCAAGTCGTGCTCGTGGCTTATCTCGCTAACCACCGCTCGCGCGGCCCTTGCAGGTGAAGCGCGGCGGATCATTCTTTGCTGTGGCACCCTCGCGTCGAGCTGGCTTTTAATCTCGACGCCCGTCGTGGCGCACAGGCTGATCTCGGGGCCATCATTTATCACTTCCGGCACCCCGCGGTGGGACTTACGTATAGCAGCGAGGTTGCGGTGCGCATGGGAGCCGCGCAGCTGTGCAGAGAAGCACAACGCGGAAGAAGCAGGCCGAGCCGCAACGGCACTGCATGCGAGCGCTGCTGCGCGCATGAGTAATGGCCGGCCGCCGTATCGCGCGAGGACGTAGCGGCGGGGGGACTCTTGTCGATTCTGATGAGTCGTGGGTCAGCGACCCGGGCGACCCTTCGCCGGCCGCCGCTGATTTAGGCCCCCGACCCCGGCCGAGGGCACGCCGGGGCCGCGGCTGTTGCGTACCCCGTACCGAGCCCTTCTTCCATTGCAGCCCTGGCACAATGCAACTGGGCTAATCGACTGGGCTTTGCAGCGCCGCGCATCGAATTTGTGGCGTCCATGGAGCGGTCGCCGCTGTTGTTCGCTGCTGATACCACCCTTATAGGGTGTGCTGCCGCCGCTGCTGGGCTTGTGGGATCTCTTCGAGTGGATCGCGAAGTGGTGCACCTTGGATTACGTGTCTTTCTAGTGCGCTGCTGTGAGCAAATCGTTGATGCTTGCTGAGATACTGGCCTTCGCGATCGAAAACCAACAACAGCAACTACATATTTTTGTGTGATCCGTGGGGACAGCAATATACAGAATCTGTTGAATGAGCGTTGCGAATAGGGCGGGAGTTACGTGGTAAAGAGAGGCGATATCTATCTTGCGACTCTGACAGAGCCAGGAGGACTGCGAACTGTTTCTTGCTGGCACGACTAGACGGAGCTGTCACTAGCGGTGTTGACCGAAAGTCACGTGGTCCGCACGGAAGAGTTTAGCGGAACGTGTACGATTCCATCATAGTGGTGTACATTCAGTCTGCGCGCGCTCGACAATTCTTTTTTTTTCTTGATGAGTATTCTCGTAGCTTGGGTAGAGAATTCTGCGCAAACGGTATCGCTTGCCAGGGAGGCTGTGAAAAGCTCTCGAGCCTCCGTTATCGTGCTCACGTAATGGACCTGTGGTCGACGCCTCTCGCACCCACAACACGGAAAGTAACTACACGCGCGTGCCTCTCGTCTCGTTTCCTGCCCGTTTATCAGATGGCACAATGGATTTCATCATATACCGATGCCCGCGAGACGCACGGGGCATGTGTTACCGCTCTTCGTGCTCGTAAAACCCCCCACCATCGCAGGTCGCGAAGAAGCAGGAAGCGCGCGAAGGCACGGCTCGGCTCGCGTGCGCTATAGGCGTCATGACGCCGCGGGGTCTTTAGGAACGCTGTTACGTTGGCAAGCGCTCTCGCGTGTCTCTGAAACCATCGTTGCCGCGCCGGGCTGTGTGTTGCCGCGGTGCCTCCATCGCCAGCGTCTTGACGCTTGGCGCTGCGCAGACAACAATCGACGCGGCCGCATCACGTTTCTCGTGCGCGAGGCGAAAAAGGCGTGTGCGCACTTCACGCCGTCGCCTGCGAGGCGTCGTCGTTAGCGCCAACAACGTCCGACGTCTGTCACGTGCGCTCCGCGAGACTGGAGGATGCTCACAACGTGGCTTTTGGTGCGGGGCCTGCGGTCACGACGCTAACGCTACTGTCCCGCGCACCAAGGGCGACTATTAAGGAAACAAGAAAGGCGCGTCCTTGCCCACTTTGTGTTTACTTTGTTTTTTATACCCGTTGCCACAGGACGTGCGCTAATCGCGTTGTGCACGAAAACACGAAGCGTAAGTGTGCTGATGCTGGGGCACGCGGTCGGCCTTGTCAAAATTCATTACTAGGCCTTCTGTAGCCACTATGGATACGGTTTTGGCTACATCGAAGCCGTGTACAGCGGCACGTCAGATGTGCAGGCTGGCAACTACGAATGAGAGCGAACAAGACGAGAGGCGACGACCTCTCGTTGAGAAGCGTCATGGGCAATGTTGCGACCCCTTGAAATTGGTGAACGCGAAGCGGACGCCGAGTGGTCGTTTTTAACGCAGGCCGCGTACAGATATACAGCGACGTATTCTTCCGTGCCCGCCGTATTGTCTTTCGATTCTTGTGTACACACACTAAATCGGTTCCTGCTCGTGTTTCACTCGGAAAGTTCCTTCATTTTCTTTCTTCCCAGTCATCAACTGGCGAGGCCTTTACTCAGCGTGCACGGGGAAATTGGCTGTCTCGCCGACTCGCGAAACGATGTTTTTCGACCGAGCGCGGACGCTCGTTTCGTTCCGACCCGTGTGTGAGCGTTGCATTACTGTGCACTATGCGTGAGTAGCAGACCGTGCAAAAAACAGAGTAAATGTCAGTTTTCGTTGTCCAGAAAAGTATAAAAAAGCGCGGTGCAATTTCGCTTCGAAAATGGCTCTCAGGCTGTGTTGCATGTACACCGGTGAGAAAAAGCACGGCACTGAAGGCGGTGAAATGGCCATCCTCGCTGCGCCCCCCACGAAGAAATGATGCGAAGTTGTGCCTGGTTGTTAGAAGGCGGTAGTTGAGGTCGTTGCCTTTTATATAGCATTCGGGCTTTGTCGCGACACTTAACTATACCCTCTTCAGGCGTTCTGGAACCGTCCCTATCTCTCATTCATTACGCGTATGCATATTCGTGGAATGATGGAAACGAATAAACGAGTCGCGTCTAGCTCCAATCGTCTCAATATCTCGATGTTTCCCGTCTAGGAAGCTTGGCAGATGGAAATTGAGTACGTGGCCTCGATAGCAGTGGTGTTCGATTTCTTGTTGCTAGACAAATGGCTCGTCGCTAAACGGCTTACTTCTCTGTGTTCTCCTTTTGAATTCGCATTGCCGTCTATTGCGTTCTTGTTCTGCGACATGCTGTTGCATTGGATGAATGTCTGGAGGCAGGGGCGTAGCCGTGGGGGGGGAGGGAGGTGGATGGCTTCAACAGCCCCCCCCCCCCCCCATATAAAAAAAAAATAGTTTGCCTACGTTGCTCTCTGGAGGCCTATATGCCTCCAAACATTCACTCAATGCAATGTAGTAAACTGTATATACGACGTGATGCGACCGTATAAAGCCGGGCGGCGTTACGCAAACGTACCAAGCTGGCAAAAACAGTCTGCATGCTCGCCCACGGGACTCCTAGCTTGGGGGTCACATGACGGCGTGGTCACCAACTGGCGGCGTAGGGAGCGGGAGGGCGGTCCTTTCATGTCGACGAGAGAACGGGTGGCCGTGGTACCTCGGCCGCGCCTTTCGCAACGGGCCCTCCTCAACGGCACGCACGTGATATTTGCAGGGGAGGAGGGGGGGGGGGGCCGCGGCTCGCTCGTCTTTCGCGGAGCCGTGGTAGCGGCAACGGCGTCGGAGTCGCGCACGGCGAAGGCGCGACGCAATCCGCGTGGGGATCTGGCGGCGGAGACGCGCGGCGCCCGTGGGGGCCTGCGCTCATTAGCCCCGTTCTGCGATTTGCCGAGAGGAAAAGAAGGTCCGCTACCCATCAAGGGACGCCCTCTGTTTCGGCGGCATGCGACGATGCCCGCATGCTCGCGTGGCGCGCGCGCCCCACGCCGCCGCCGCCGCGGCGGTGGGATCCTCGCCGCGCGGTCCCTGCTCCTCTTGTGGTGGCACAAGCATCTCCATTACGGCCGCTTGTCCCTCTTGCCCGACGTAGTACTCGCGCCTCTCATCCGCTTTCTCTCCGGAGCGAGCATGCAAGATGCTCGCTTGATTGGCTTCCCCTCTCTCTCTCTCGGATGCTCCACCTGTTCTGCTTTCTAAAATACTCGCGTTTGCTATTTTGTGGCCGGTGCTTCTCATTTGCCTTGCGAGCTTTGTCTTATCTACCTTGGCGACGGTAAATCCCGCGGTGGCTGCATTCTCGTGTGGGCGGAAAGCGCTAAGGTGTACAGCATATGCATTTTTGTTGCGCTTTAAAGAACGCGGTGTGCTCAAATTTAACCCCCGAGGCATTCCACCCACGCTGTTCCAGTCACACGGGCCATCAATCATGCAGCCTTAGGACCCATCAACTTTCCCTAGAGGGGTTTCATACAGTGCCTTATACCTCAGTGTTTTTCTTAAATGTAGGGCCTTCGGCACTCTAACTACTCTGACAAACGTGAATTGGCCGTTCGCAAGAAGCAGATAGGTCGAAAGCTTGTTGTTAACGGGTGCTGTGAGTTGCACATTGCATTAGCCAGCTATGAGCCGTGACTATCGCCGGAAGCCCACCCTTGCATCACCTGTGGGCTTAAAGTGGCAGAAACATTCATTTATGACACAATGTGCACACCGCGGAGGCAGAGGATGGAAAGGAAGGCGGTCATCAACTGTCGCCCTAGGCGTTGCGTCATCTGCTCTATGGAGGCGAAAGCGTGCAGGGGCCCGTCTTCCGGCGCCTTCGCAGAGACGTTGCGCCAGAAGTTGCGCCCTCCTCCCTCCGCACGCGCTGATCTTGCTCGCGTTCGCGCCCACTGATACCCACCGCGCGTGTGTAGATCCCACGCGCATGCGTAATGTTTGCGAAAATTCAGTGAAGCATTTGTATAAAACTTCTTTTTTCTTTCAGGACGTCTTAGATTTGCAGGAAGATAAGTCCCCCCTGTAGCTCTTATTCTATGCTGCTTGTGCGGAGCGTACAGCACTGGCACGTTGGTGCCACTCGCTCACTCGTTGACCCTGGCCTCCTGCGCGGCGACTTCGCCACCTTCTCGCGTGCTAGGGAAACCCGCGATTCGCTTCCATATTCATAAACGCCTCGCTGTTCTCTTGAGAGAGCATTTATATCGATGTACGTGAAACGTTTTGACTACTGCTTGGAGCATATGAATGCCATGTTCTTTTTGGCTGCAATAAGACGTTCATTACTTTTTGAATTCGATGACCCAGCGCGCTTTCGGTAATCGGCGGTTCTTGCTGCGACGTGCAAACAGTTTCTATGGGATAGTTTATGTTCAAACTTTGGCCGAACACCACCTTCCTAAACGAAGATACTGTCTGAAGCGTCGGCGGCGCGTGGGTGCTGGTCGTGATCACCGCAGTCTTCGTCACCTCCTCTTCATGTAACGAGGATTGTGCTTCGTATATAACGATTGTGCTTCATATAGCTAGCACAATCCAAGCTTGAGACTTTCTGCCTATGCAAAAGACAACAAAGGGGACTGGCCTGTCAAGTGTGCGTGCTCTCCTCTGTCTTCGTCGATGCTGTGCACCTCGCTGTTGATACATTTGTAAATACTTGCGCCTTGTTTCATTTTACATAGCAATATTAGCTCACTATGTTGTGCCATTTATTCCTGACCTCCCGCGCGTGTATGTACTACAAGAATATGATTCCATTCGGTGTTGGGTGCGGGTTCTTTTATACGACGTCGCCGCTGTGCTCCCTTCTCTAAATCATCATCGGCTAATAGTATGTCGTCTGCAAAACGCTGGTGTACGTATTCAGGCTCTCCCAGCGCTGTCTTCTCCTCCAAGTTGACGACCGTTATTTGTTCTAAGCATAAACGCGCAGTGCAGCTGCGCTCCATACCGCGATCTAACAGTCTACACTTCGCGCACTGCAGTGAAGCGCATACCTGCAGTCTCCTGCGCAGGAGGGTGTCGTGCCAGTTGTCGGGCGCGAGCCCGCGTTGGCGCACGTGCGGGTGAGCACGCAGCGCTGACCAACTCCGCGAGCGCGCGTGCATCCATCTTTTCGCCAGCGCGCGCGCTCAGCGGCGGAAACGAGAACAGCGAGTGTGCGGCGGCGGCACGCTGTGGTTGCGTGAGCGCGCTGCTCTCTGCTCGCGTTTCTCCTCCGGAAAGGCTCACTCCTCGGCAGTGGCGGGGGCCCGTTCTGGTTCGGCGGCACAATGACAGCGACGCCCGCACGTGCTAGGAATGAAACGAGCAACACACTTAAGCAGTGCACGGGCGTTTTCGACGGCGCATGCCCCACCAATGCCGCCGAGCTTTGCTTTTCTTCCGTAGGAAGAGCGAAACAGCATCTAGTATTCTATTTCTCAAGGTGCAACTTTCTCGCTTGACGTTTCCAGCGAGCGGCGGAATTTCACGGTGCGAAAAACGACACTACTCTTTGTGCGCGCTGATTTTTCGACGTTCGGAAATTCTGAAGTTCCTGTCGTGCCTCTGGGGAAAATTGCCCGCAGAAATTTTTTTCGTTCGAGGGGGGGGGGGGGGGTCAGGTTTCAACCGCCCGTTATATATTGCCAACAACATGTGACAACAAAAAGTAGGTTGGCGCAATTGCCGAAGAAGACAGCGACGAAGTGTCGTAGAAAGTATACCAGTATCGCCGACCAAACGATCTTGTGTGGTTTTGCCCGTGACAATATGTTCGTGCGTGTGATTTTATATGTGCGTCCATATACATACATGTAAAATAAAAAAAAAAATCCGGTGGTGTTCGAAGCCCCCCTTTTGGTTACGCCAGTGACCTGTCGGAAAAATAAAAAAAAAAAATTGAAAAGCTTAGTTCGTGAGCGCGCGCATCATGGTGTCCGATCTGGTTGCTTTTCGTTTGATTGATTGACGGGTTGAAGTACGTCACAAGGAGCGTGAATAAGGAGGGATTTGAGGAACAAATGTTGGCCTCATTTGGGGCGCTTTCCATCGAGTTCTTCATGACGATCACGCTATCGTGTTCGATCGATTGGTCGTGTGGCGCACCGATTCATGCGTATTAAGTGCAATCGAATCAGAATAATATTTGTTTAAATGTCGGACCCTCCTCACTTCACGTCGTTACCATGTGCAAGCGCTGCTCTAAGAAGAAGCGACTGCAGCCATAGTGTGTTCCTTACGCTCCCTACATGGGCGCTTACGGCTACGCGCTCAATCCCCGGTGCAGTAACGGACCTTTTCTGCGCGGCCTGTTGGCGTCTCCCTTTCGAGCACGTGCGCAATTTTCCCCAGTTGGCTTCGAGGCTGCAAATTGGCTTGTTTGGCCGCGACTGTTGGAGTCATTCCGCGTCATTAGAGCCGCTTCCTTGGATGGACTTCCGGGAAACTGCTGAGAGCACCTGCCACCCAACACCACCTCGAGGGGCCACTGCCAACTAGAAAAGCGGTGACACAGAACGAACGGCTGTTTACTGCTGCGTAGTTTTTTTCCTCATTTTTGTCTGCTTATATACTGGCGATATTCTTTGAACTGATCGCCGTACGGCGTTGAACAAAATGTCAATTGAAAGATGCCCGGCTGGGGCAGGCAATGGATGGTGCGGCGTGCAGTCGGCTTCAAAATTTTAGAGACCACTAGGTCATAGAAAACTTTGTATTTCCCAGCAATTTGTAACTGCATTCGTTCAAGAACCGCATTTAGCGCGTTCTTGAACAGGCCGGAAGCCCCGCCACGGTGGTCTAGTGGTTATGGCGCTCGACTGCTGACCCGAAGGTCGCGGGATCGAATCCCGGCCGCGGCGGCTGCATTTTCGATGGAGGCGAAAATGTTTGAGGCCCCTGTACTTAGATTTAGGTGCACGTTAAAGAGCCCCAGGTGGTCGAATTTTCTCACTACGGCGTCCCTCACAATCATATCGTGGTTTTGGGGCGTTAAACCCCAGATATTGTTATTATTAGGACAGGCCAGAAATATGAGTTCAAGGCTGCCTGCCGGAGCAGCGCGAATATTCAGCTTTTTCTTGTGTCTCGTGGTCCCTAAACTTTTTGACGCTCACTGTAGACATACATCATAAAGTGTGCACAAAGGGTGCAGCGGGCTCCCAACAATGCCACAGTGAAAATGCGATTACAGAATGACGCCGCAGGGATGCAGTGGCAGATACACGAGTTAAGCAGCACATGAAAAACCGAAACAGCATCTTTGTCGTGCGTATACGTGCACGGTCTATGTAACAGAAAACAGCCTGCATGGTAGCGTCCCGTGCACATAACAAGGGCGCTTATAGTACTTTTGCAGGGATGACTCAGCTCGGTGTGGCAGACGAAATTAAGTTCGCCATGCAGGGGCGCCCAAGTGCCGTAGGACTCGACCTTCCTGGTGCAACGAAAAGCTGCGTCGAAGCATTTCTGCGGAAATTGATGTTCATTTATTAGGCAACCAATCTGACTCCATTGCAGAAGCACTGCCATTAGCAAAGCTCGCATGAATTTCAGCAGACCATACAAGATACATAACATCGGGAAAAGAGAAAGAGAGAAAAAATGACGTCATTAACTGCCAGCCTTGCATGCCATGAACTTGAATTGAAGACACCTTTGAAATTTTCGCCGTCTTCAGTCGGAGGGGTATTCTGCAGCGCATTTTACAGGAACGAAACGACGGAGAGCGAGAGCACGACGATGATCGTTTTTGAAAGTACCGCGCAGTGCTAAGCACGTACTGTATACATATTTACACATTGCGTGCAGCAGGGCTGTGCGTGTTTTCAGGCGGCCGGTGGGCAGCTTTCTGGGTACCGCCGGCGCAAGGAAGGCGTTCAGCGCTTACAATCATCGCAGTGCCCTCCCGCGCCTGCCTCGGTGCACTTAATCAGTCCGGCGCATTATCTCGCGCAAGTGCTGTGAAATGTAGCTCTCCTGATATTTCAGTATACTCTGAACGTAGTTGCTCAGAGGCTTTAAATGTCAAGGGCAAGCTGCGTGTGAATCTGTGAACACCGACGAAAGACTGCAGGTGCATACGCTGCTGTCGTGCACTGTCTCCGTTGCTATAGGCTATCTTTGTTGCTAGGCTTCGTTGCTATAGGCTCCATTACCAGACTCCGTTGCTCTTTGACTCCGCTACTTCCTGCAACAGTGGTTTCCTATCGGGCCACATACGAATTGCGTGTATGAATTGCGTGCGTTGCATGCAATCATAGCGATCCATACACGCATAGTTGGTATCAATGAATTTATGGAGATTTTTTTTTTTTTTTTAGCGCCACCTTAGAAAATTTGTTTGAACGTGCATCGATTGCAAGCAAAGTCACATAGGGTAATCGTCGCTATTGGTGCATGTGGCAATAATTGCGTTAACGGGGGCAGGGGTCGGCAGCACTGGTTGAAGCTCTTTAGCGTAGCTGACCGCGGGGTACTCGTGTATCCCTGCCACTTCTCGCCCGTTTTCAGTAATGTTTACAATACGCATTTGGTATAAAAGTTCGGCAACAGCTTTTTAAAAAAATAATTGTAATCCGAAAACATTGTTTCCCTTCACACTTTCACTTTCAGGGCTGCTGCTATTGCTTTGTGGTGCGTTTGAAGAGAGTTCGCTGTGCCTACGTGTCCTTCAAATGTCATTTGCTCAGTTCCAGTCTTAGGGTATGCTTGCAACATATATGAATGCACGTGCGTATAGGTTGACACGTATGTACTCGTGCAGCGATGAAGAATCTTAGACTACGCCTTGGCAGCCCGGTGCCTGGCTCCGTATTTTCAGCCCGTTTGAACGAACGCCCGACAGTGATGATTCGACGTTGAGCGCGATCATGACCTCAGCGCCAGCTGAATCCAGCTTTGGCTTGTATGCTCGCAGCCGGTGAAATCTGACGGGTTTACACGATGCGCTCGTAGCGTTCAGTCGTTTAGCGCAGCTGGCGTTGTCTCTCCACATGTTCGTTCGTTGACTTCGCGGAAAGCGAAAGAGGGCCTTTGACAGCGTGATGTAAATGCGTTTGTTCGTGATCCCTTTATGGAGTTGATGCTGACGAGCTGAGCGCCGTACGGGTTTAGTCTTGACGTCGCCGCGCGTGCCCTGCAGTGTCGCGGCGAATTGCAGCCGCTGTAGCAAGCTTTCGTTATTTCTGGCGAAGAAAGAAAATATAGACACACATGCATAGGGAAGCTGTAAGGCGGGAGAGATCGTTGTTTTGCTTATTGCAACAATCGAATCAAGCTTTCGTTATTTCTGGCAAAGGGGAAAAAAAAAATCCTAACACTCGTGCTTAAAGAAACTGCCAGATGGATGAAATCACACACGAAAATCTTGTGTGGCAGGTACTGTGCGTATATAGTTGGCAATCGAGAGTGAAATACGTTTCATATGCATCGGGATAAAAAAAAAAATAGCGTTCCGAGAACTGTTTGTGTGCTTACTTTTCTTTCTCGGTTTTTGTTTGAAGTTGGACCGAATTCGCCTATGACACATGGCATTGATTTCCTTTGAAACGGTGAATAATAATTGTTGACATTTTACGTCCCAGCACCACGATATGATTATGAGACGCCGTAGTGGAGGGCTTCGTAAATTTCGATCTCCTGGGGCCTAAATCTAAGCACACGGGCCTTTATTAGCATTTTGCCTCCACTGAAATGCAGCCGCGGCGGCCGGGATTTGACTTCGCGACCTTCGGTTCAGCAGTCGGCACCATAACTACGACACCGCCGCGGCGGGTCTTTGAGCACTCGCGAAACAGGTTGATTAACCTCATAAGTGACCAACGGCCGCATATGACGGGCTCTTGCTTTGTCGAGCGTCCGAAAATCGCTGTATACATTGACGCTCGCGGAGCCTTCGTTCGTCGCTGGAGTGTGTGCACAAAACGGCGGGGTCCACCATGCGAGTCCACAGCCAGGTTGATATTGCGGCCCGTAGCGCCACTCCGGGGCTACATGCTGTTAGCGGACGACCTCCGATCGGCGCTTATCGTGGTTGTCCCTGGCCGCGCGTGTGACTGGCACGCTCCACTGCAGCAGCAGCAGCAGCAACAGCACTGGCGTAAACAGGCCGCTCGCCCTGACCACACGGGTCGCCGGGGACCTCATGTAAACGTGCCGTCCAAGTCGCCTTTGTTGCCATGCGGGCACTGTCCGGACGTTGCACCACATTTTCTTTCCCTTTTTGTTTTCGCATTCAACCGCATGTCGTTGTCGTTATGGGCTTCGCGAGTGCCCGAAAACTTGCCTTGTTCGGATGATTTGTTGATTTTTAAGCGTGTTATCTCTTTCTATGCATCTTTGGTGCATGCTGTACGAGGAGTTCTTTATGCTTCGGAAATGTATTGTTGCCTGCAATGCCGTTTTGCTCATTTTATGAAGCCGCACCTATAAACCGCGATGAACTTAGCTTTCTTCTTTCTTTTTTCCCGTCTGTAGTACGATGCAGGCTGTTGCTTCAAACGACATGCAAAGAATACGCGGCCTATGTGTCTACAGAAGGATGGCGCTCTCACAGTGAACATTTAATAGTAATTTCGGGGTTTAACGTCCCGAAACCATTGTATGATTATTAGGGACGCCGTAGTGGAGGACTCCGGAAATTTCGACCGCCTGGGATTTTTAACGTGCACCTAAATCTAAGTACACGGGCCTCAAGCATTTTAGCCTCCCTCGAAATTGAGGCCGCCACGGCGGGGGTTCGATCCCACGACCTTTGAGCCAGCAGTCGAGCGCCATAACCATGTAGACCACCATTGCGGGTCACGGTGAAAATTTAAACTGGCAGACATGGCGAGGACGGTACAATGGTCGCTGGTACTTTGCTGGAAGACGCTAGCAACTTTCCGTACTTCACATTGTTATAGTTGGATACAACTTTAGAAGGCAGCGGCATTTCCTCCTCAAAGGCGGATGAACACAAGCCTGCACCAATGGGCGCGCACTCGGGACTGACGTCATGAGCGGGACGGCCGGTGGCTCCGCCTTCGGAGAATATCGGCGCGCGCACGAGCGGGACTATTTCTTTAGTCGCGGAGGCGATCCGTTGCCGCGCTTCGGTCGTCTGGGCGGGGCCTCTCACGTCTTCTTAAGTTGTATCCGACTATAGAAGGATATTAACACTATTGAGGCAATAGCAGGTATGTATCAACAGTTGTGCTTGTCGTTCACGTTCGTTAATAAATGAAAGACCGATGCGTCCGTTCGGTAACAAAATAACTGTTTAATTATAACAAGAAAAAACGCGACGCGAATACACAATGGGTTGAATGCTTCTTCTCGGCACGGAGGGCGATTTGCGACTCTGATTGTGTGATTAGAGGAAGAATGAGACGCCTAATTTCTGCAGCCCTATAGGGAGCACGGCGCAGCGTCTAAGCCCGTCACTGCGTCGTCTTCGTCCTCCCTTCTCTCCCTGTGGTCACAGCGCTGTCCGGTGCCCTCGTTCTCTTCACCCGCAGCTGCCCGGCGGTGTCAGGTTACAGCCAGGGGGGCGCGTTCCGAGCTCGCCCGAGAGGCCGTAAAAGGGACCTTTTTCTCCGGGCTAGGGACCATATACAAACATTCTGCCCTCTTCTGCCTCTTCTCGGAATTTCGTTTTCAACACATTCCCCCCCGAAATGACGCCGTCATTTGCCTTTAGCTATATAGCTCAACCGGGTGAAGTAGTTGAACGGGTCGTCGAAGCACTGTTCCTCCGGGCGTTCGTACATGGCACGACCCAATCTTGCCGTCGCGGCCAGGAAATGTGGTGCTCGGTAGTCCTCGTCGAGATATGAATCGGCGGAAAGCAAGCAAAAATGAAGCAGCGGACATGTCACTCACCAACTCGAGGTGTATTGCCCGGGTGACACCACATGTGAAGAGAGCAATGTACGACTTCGTCGTCGTTACCCCCTTGACGAGAAGAGGGCCAGCAAAGTCGACACCGGTCACTTCGAAAGGATAGGCCTGGGTGATGCGATCGCTTGGTAGAGGAGCGGTCACTTGGCTCGCTGGCCTTGAATGGAAACGCTGGCACGTTACGCACGCCTTTACGGCTCTCTTTACCAGCTGCCTCGCCCCGATCACCCAAAAGCGCTCCCTCAGTTGCGTCAGTGTGTCCCGTATTCCTCCGTGCAACACCTGTCGGTGACACTGCAAGACGAGAAGCTCGGCCAGGTTGCTCTTCTTAGGTAACACAGCGGGATGCTTCTCGTTGTAGTAGAGTTGGCTACGCTGCAGCCTTCCGTCAACTCTTAAAATTCCATCACTGTCAATCATCAGTGAAATATTTCTCAAAGGTGAGTCAGGTGGAATTCGCGTTCCGTTGGTGACACACGCAACTTCTCTTGGAAATCCCTCTCTCTGTTCACGAAGTATCCAATATTGTTCCGCTTTATTCAGCTCGTCCGATGTGAGGGATCCCAATTCTCGGCTTTGGCGTTTCGTTCTTGCGATGAACCGAAAAATCCACGCTGTCACTCTGATCAGCCTTGAGAGTTTACCGTATTGTTTCAGGTCGATTATGGCCGAACCAGCAGGTGGCGACGTCGTAGCCGGCAATGCACTTGTTTCCTTTCGTTGCTCTAGCTCAGCTTCGTTAAATGCCGCCTCTGGAATCAATCGGGGCCAATCCATCTCTCCCTGGCAAATCCATGGCGCTCCGTTCCACCAGAGCTCGTTTGTCGCCAGCTGCGCAGCTGTTATTCCGCGTGTCAGAAGATCCGCTGGGTTTTCTTTTCCGGGGCAATGTCTCCATGCGAACCCGTCCGTGAGATGCTGAATTTCAGTGACGCGGTTGCGCACGAACTGCTGCCAGCGGTCGGCATTTCCCAGGATCCAATGGAGCGCGATTGTTGAATCCGTCCACAGGCAGATGTTCGGGGGCTGCTCTTCGAGGGTATCCAAAATGTAGCGACATAATCGAGCCGCAAGCAGGCATGCCATTAGTTCCAATCTCGCCAGAGTAATTTCCTTGACTGGCGCAACCCTTGATTTGCTCATCAGAATGGTCGAACTTGTCCCGTTGTCACCCTTCAGAGTGAGGTAGGCGACCGCTCCGTATGCCACTGGACTTGCATCGGCAAAAATGTGAAGACAGGTCGTCATCCCTCCGTTCGTTTGTGACCCGTAATACCGGGGTACTTGAACATCGTGCAGATGAAGGATTCCTTCTAGCCACTCTCTCCAGGCTGCCGCGATGTCGTCAGGTAGAGTGTCGTCCCAGTCGATATTTCTGCGCCACAGCTGTTGAAAGAGGACTTTGGCGCGTACGATAAAGGGAGACAGCCACCCCAGTGGGTCATATATCCGCGCCGTTGTTTGCAGCATGGATCTTTTTGTGGGGTGTTCGACATCCTGAATGCGATCTGTGCACGGAGAGAACGTTAAGCGGTCAGCACATGGATCCCACGTCTGTCCCAAAACCTTCAGCACTCCCGACAAATAGCCGAGATGTATGGCTCCACGGGAGTCCCTCTTGAATTGCTGGCGTAGCGTTTCGCTGTTAGATGACCATTTGTGCAGTTTCATTTCCGCAGCTTCAAATATTTCGGTAGCCTCGTTGTACAGCCTCAATGCTGCTTCTTCGCTTTCAGCTCCCGTTAGTAAGTCATCCACGTAAAGACTGTTCTTGAGCCTACTTGCGGTTTGAGGGTATTGCTCTTCGCATTTCCTCAAGTGGTGTTGGAGCGTTGCGGAGAGCAGAAATGGGCTAGCCGTCGTTCCGAAAGGAACCCGAGTCATGCGCCAAGTTGCAATCGGTGGGAGTGGTTCGCCAGGTTTAGGTGTTGCCTGAAACCACAAAAAACGCAACGCATCTCGGTCCGCAGGTCTCACACCAACCTGCAAAAACGCTTGTTCGATGCCAGCAACCAGCGCCACTCGGTGTCGGCGAAAGTTCAGGAGTAAGCCGACTAAATCTGCTGTCAAGTTCGGTCCACTCTCCAAGTTGTCGTTGAGTGACTTTGCTGAGTTGCCGTGTGAAGAGGCATCGAAAACCACTCGAAGCCTGTGGGAGTCGCGTATCACCGCCTGGTATGGCATATAATAGAGAGTATCGGCTTCACTGATGCTGTCATCGACGAGTTCCGCTATCCCCAGTTGATCGTAGTGTCTGATCACTGAGTCGTAATCTTGACACAAGTCTGGATAGTTTTGAAGGCGCCTTGTCAAGTGATGCAGCCGCTTCATGGCGATCTCCCTATTGTGATGCAGTGATGTTACGGGCTTCCAAGGAAGGGCCACCTCGTAACGACCATCCACTCGCTTGATGGTTTCTTCGAAAAATTCCATGGTAGGATTTGGTTCTTCCATTTTCTCGATGTCATTTACTCCAATAGATTCCAGTGTCCAGAATTTGGTAAGTACGTCAGCCGCATTTCTTTCTATGACAGACGTTCGAAGCGCCACTGTTTGTGTGCACTGGGACGATTCGTTACTCCCCTCCACAGGCCCCTGAATAGTCCAACCAACCACCGTTTCAACAGCCCTCAGTTTTCCTTCAAGCCTAGTGGTGCGGCCAGTTGTGAGCTGCCAAAAGTGATCCGACCCGATGAGCAGCTCGACAGAGTGAGAGTCGCCGTCGTTGTTGAAGTCGGCGACTTCGTAGCCGAGTGCAGCAAGGCGGTCGGTCCACATTTTCGGTGGTGAAGGGAGAATTTGGTCACAAATGATGTCTGTCTCCAGAACATCTATCTCGAATTCCCGTTGATCTCTCGTTTTTAGTTTGACAGACACTCTGTTGAACAGCCTTTCTTTTTGATGACCTCCGAAGAATCCAACTGTCAGCCTTTCGCTGCCGATGAGTTTACATCCTAATCTCTTTGACGTAGCCGATGTGATGTACGAGCGTTGGCTGCCGCCGTCGAACAATATTCGCACCCGAGCTCTGGAGGTCTCTCCGCAACACCAAGCTTTCGCAGTTTGCAGCAAAACTGTCTTCTTTGTGGCGGTTCCGCTGCCTGTGACGGTAGCTTCCAGAGTAATGTGCGCGTTTGCGACGGGGTCGTTCGGTTGTCGTGCGTTCGTTTTTGCATACGTTGGGTCACACATCGTGCTGGCGTGCCTTTTTTCGCACTTCGCGCATCGTATGTTAGATCGGCATTCTCGAGCCGGATGGCCTCTCTTCGTGCACCTGAAGCACCTCCCATTAGATTGTAAAAGTGTCTTCTTTTCTGCTATCGTTCTCTTTTCGCCACAGTTCTGTGTTGTGTGGCTGCTAGCGTCACAAAAGAAGCAATTTTCCTGAGTAGCATTTTGGTGCAGCATTGCAGCAGATGGAGCATGCTTCTCTTTTCTTGCGTGCAATGAGGGGCCTTCTTTGGGACTGTATTTTGGAGATTGCTTTACGTCCATGCTTTGTAGGGCAGCCAGGTTTTCACGGCTTTCAACTTCCACTCGGAGAAAGGACAAGAGCTTCGAGAAGGTGTTTACAGTACCTCTGTCTCCTTCCTCCGTCGTCAGCGATGAACCCTCGGTTGCGGCCTGTTGATCGTCGATGGGGCCGCCTGTCTCCACTACGCACTTACGGCTGAAGTCGAGCAGGATCTCTTTCGGCATCGCTCTTTGCACAATGGGGAGCAGCATGGAGCTGAAACTGTCGAGCTTCCGGCCGAGAGTCTCAAGTCCCCTGATATGCGCTGACACAGTGTCGTACAGACGCCGAAGTCCGCGCACATCGTCCGAAGCGCGCACAGGTGCGATGTCGATGAGCTTCTTCATATGCTCCTGGATTAGAAGCTCTTCGTTTCCGAAGCGTTTTTTGAGAAGCTGCTTCGCATCGTTGTAGCACCGGGATGTTGGTGGTAGTCCGGTAAGCACCGCAGCTGCATCGCCTGTGAGAGATGCCCTCAGGTAGTGGAACTTATCCAGTGTGGAAAGTTGATCGTTGTTGTCCACCACCTGTTCGAACAACTCCCAGAAGGGCTGCCACTCATGCCGTCGCCCACTAAACTTTATCAGCTCAAGCCTTGGCAATTTCACGTTCAGTTTTTGTGACGTCGTTGTTTCGATTACGTCACCGCTAACCTGTTGAGCTGATCGAGTCTGGGCAGCTAGAGCTGGAGAGATTTCTTTTGAGCCGCCGTTCCTTTGCTGCTCCAGCCGTGCCAAGCATTCCACGATGCGGTCATTATATTCTGTCACTTGCGTGAACTCTTCCTCCAGGTCGTCTTCAGAAACCAAGGCCTCAATCTCATTGTTGACAGCGTTGAGCTCTGTCCGTATGGATGTCAACCGGGCATGCAGCACTCCTGCTTCGTTCGGTGTGAGGCTAACTTGCCTGCCCTGCTCACATTCGTTGATGAGACGTGTGGCTTGTGCCCGGAGGACCATGCGTTTTTTGCGCCCGCGTTCCATGTTCACAGAATAAACAGTTCGTTGGTACGCTCACCGGAAGGACGGCATCAGGCGATCATCACAGGGACGTTCCGGCGTGGAATCGTTGGAGAACACTGTAATGTCCACGGCAGGATGAGTCCCGGGTTTCGGCACCAGAGAGTTTGTCGTTCACGTTCGTTAATAAATGAAAGACCGATGCGTCCGTTCGGTAACAAAATAACTGTTTAATTATAACAAGAAAAAACGCGACGCGAATACACAATGGGTTGAATGCTTCTTCTCGGCACGGAGGGCGATTTGCGACTCTGATTGTGTGATTAGAGGAAGAATGAGACGCCTAATTTCTGCAGCCCTATAGGGAGCACGGCGCAGCGTCTAAGCCCGTCACTGCGTCGTCTTCGTCCTCCCTTCTCTCCCTGTGGTCACAGCGCTGTCCGGTGCCCTCGTTCTCTTCACCCGCAGCTGCCCGGCGGTGTCAGGTTACAGCCAGGGGGGCGCGTTCCGAGCTCGCCCGAGAGGCCGTAAAAGGGACCTTTTTCTCCGGGCTAGGGACCATATACAAACATTCTGCCCTCTTCTGCCTCTTCTCGGAATTTCGTTTTCAACAGTGCTCCTTCGCGAATCATACCGCCGTTTGTGTCCTGGTGCCGCGTGACACCCGTTCGCGCTGCTGATTCGACATGTGGCATCCCGATGCGGTAAGGAAAGGGACGTGCGCAGAGTACACATTGCCGCGTGCTGCCAACTAGCGTCTCATTTGGTGCAAAGGGCCGTCGGTGTCCTGTTTTTCTGTAATGGGGCTGGAGTCTCAGCCAGCGTTGACAATAGAGTTGTCGTTGATAAGCTGTCGCGCCCTAAGCCACACACCGTAAATCTGCTCTGCTGTTTGAGCCTTGAGCTGTTTTGAGAAAAAGCTGATGTCCATATTCCTGCTTATCTCCTCGCTCTCACGTATCTTTTTTTTTTCCCTGCCTGCCACCTGATAACGTTGGTCGGGCGCGTTGACGCAACTGCAGTGGTTGGGAGGATAACGGGATTGGCGAAAAATATTTACCGTCACTTAATCCCTAGGTAAACGTTCGGCAACATGGCGTATAGAGCAAATGTTTTGCAAAGGACCGCAGGATGGAGTGTTGCAATGAGACGACACTGTCGAACGACACGGTAATATATAGGTTCGGGATCCGGTTAAAAACAATCGCGGACTACGTAATGGTGGCTTCTCTTGCGGGGTCAGCGAATGTATAGCGTTATGCTATTGAGGACGAAGTCGCGGGTTCGGTTCCCGACGGCTCCTTGGCATCTAAAGGTACAGAACTAAAAATGGTAAACATTTTACTTAGTTGTACTTGGACATCAAACTTCGCGTATTTTTTTTTTAAATCCTTTATGGGCGGAAACTGGTGATCGTATTCAGGTCCGCTACGTCCACTCGACCGCATGATATAAGTCTTGCGTTAAAAGCGTTCGCAGTAAAACCTATACCACGTATAGGCGTGCTGTTGCATTTCCACCCGTGTCTTATGTGTTTATGCGCCGTGAGTGCGTGCCCACTGCAGGACACAACGTCCGAATGCTGCCAGACTTTCTTGCCTACTCTCCGAGCTTTTGAACGATTCGAACGTAATGAGCAAGATATGACCACTTCTTTTGGGGCAGCGAGCCAGGCACGGCCGGCCATTCAAAGTAAGATCAATCTTGACTATATGGTGGCGTGTAATCGCTTGCGCGCACGCGTGTAAGTAGGGACAAAAAAAAAAAGGCGATGTACCAAAATAATCGAAGGGGCGTAGATGTCGCCTGGAGGTATAGTATACGCTCGTCCCCTGGCGCAGGTGTACTACGATCTCCACAAGGTCGCCATCGATCAGCACTTTCGCCTCGATCATGGTGCGCGCCTCGTGTGACTGCGTCTGCTGTTGTATCGCGCATACAGCTGTCGGGTGTTGGTTGCAGTGGCGTTCGCAGGAAGCCGGCTGCAGATCTACTGATTAGCGCTGATTGCGGTGTATTCGGAGGCCCGCACACGGAGGCGCGGCCAAGGGCGGCGCTGTTAGTATTTGTCGGTTCGCTTTCTTGATTCCATTCGCCCGCGGGGAATTCGGCAAGGCGCTGCCTGCACGTTTGTATACGTCTTAGCAATACCGACTTGACTCACTGACACCGGAGTAACTGACTCCTGAATGTGACGTGTATAGCACGGTGCTGTGTAAATAAAGCACGACGCAATAAAGAGTGACTTAATAGACCTCGTTGCGAGTTAGCGCTGCTGGTGTCTTTCTGCTGGTATCCGGTCTTTCGCGCTGTTTCGATATGCAGCGTGGACTTGTCAACAACGTGCCGTTTCACAGAGAGAAAAACGGGAGGCGCTTTTGATGCTTAGAAACATAGCCGCAGTGACTGTTCGAACGGATAGCAAGCTTAGAAGTAGAGAGAAGAAAGAGAGTGAAGACTCAACGAAATGAGAACGTCCTGCTTGCTGCCGTTACAGTATGAGACAATGATTCGTGGTTGCTGACAGCAGGGGCTTTCATTCGGAAGGGTACATTTACAGGAAGTCTATAGTCGGATACAACTTTAGAAGTCCGCGGCTTTTCCTCCTCAAAGGCGGATGCGCACAAGCCTGTACAATGGGCGTGCACTACAGACTGACGTCATAAGCCCGACGGACGGTGACCCCGCCCTCTGAGAACATTGCCGAGAGCATGAGCGGGACTATTTCTTGAGTTGCGGAGGCGATCGGGTGCCGGCCGCGCTTCGGTCATCTGGCCGGGGCGTCTGCGGGTTTCTTAAGTTGTATCTGACTATAGGTGTCATATTTTGAAAGGAAATGCACACTGAAACAAACGAAGGGCTACATACTCGGGGAGCCGCCTATCGTTTTACGAAGCTTCCTGCACTTTATGAAGCGTTCCGACCGCTATGTGGCCGTGTCATTCCCCGTCGGGCACGGCTTGACGTTTGCCCCGCGATTTTGCCAGCTCTCTCTCACAACGCGGATATATAGAGAGCCGTGGAAAGGGGTCGCTTCAACTGTATGTATACAAGCGACACGTGGACGTCAGTGGCGTCCCGCGCGCGACGAGCGCACACGGTGTTGCTCATTTCACCCCGCGGGGTACGCACAATAAAAGATGAGGGGAGGGGTGCGAGAGGTCGTGACGTAACCTGTTGCACGCTTTTTGCACGTCCCACCGCCGCCGCCGCCCGGAAATCGATTCTTCGCCTGACGGACGCTGCCGTCGCTCATCCGGAAATAGCGGCACGCGAGAAGTGGGGTGACGACCGACCGGGGGCTGGGCTTCCATTTCCGGAAGCTATATGAATGAGAGGAACACGGCCCTGCGAGCGCATCCAACGTCATCCGGCGGCGCATCATCGACGCTCGCCACACTTCTTTTGCATGAAGCCGGCACAAGCACGATGGGAGTCGTGTGCGATTCTCGTCATCTGACTCGTAACGTGACGCCCCGCTCCTTTCCCCTTGCAGATTCTTGCCCCTGTCCCAGCGCCTGTTGGCTCATTCGATCGCCCTACTGTGTGTTATTGGTGCTGTCGTTTGCTGTGTCAAGAGGTTAACAACTAGATTGCAAGGGCTCGTCTCTCTTGTTGCCTCAGAGAACTGCACATGACCAAGATGAAATACATAAAACATCAAAAAAAAGCCGGCAGATCCCACGCATTGTGGGAATCGATGTAATGCGAAGCAGCCAGCAAAGAGCTGCATACATCGTCTTGTATGTCATTGAGGAAAATGCGTGTCATGGTTTTCATGTTAACTCCTATTATTTATATTCGTCACACAGTAACGTCGCGCAATACCAACTTCGGGGTCGATCACGCTAGAGGAACGGCCGCCAGCGCCCCATGAGCGTGGCACGCAAGTCATGCTGTACATGACATACGTGTCATGACTTTCATGTTAACTCGTGTTATTTATGTTCCTCACACGGTCACGTCGCAAGATACCAATTTTGGTGTATATCAAGCTAGCGAAATGGCCGCCAGCACCCCATGAGCGTGGCACGTAAGTCATGCTGTACATGACATGCGTGTCATGATTTTCATGTTAACTCGTGTTTTTATGTTCGTCACACAGTCACGTCGCGCAAAACCAATTCCCGGGTAGATCAAGCTAGCGAAACGGCCGCCAGCGCGCCATGATCGTGGCGCGTAAGTCATGCTGTACATGACATGCGTGTCATTATTTTCATGTTAACTCGTGTTATTATGTTCGTCACATAGTCACGTCGCGCAATACCAATTTCGGGGTAGATCAAGCTAGCGAAACGGCCGCCAGCGCCCCATGAGCGTGGCACGCAAGTCATGCTGCACATGACATACGTGTCATGACTTTCATGTTAACTCGTGTTATTTATGTTCCTCACACGGTCACGTCGCAAGATACCAGTTTTGGTGTATATCAAGCTAGCGAAACGGCCGCCAGCACCCCATGAGCGTGGCACGTAAGTCATGCTGTACATGACATGCGTGTCATGATTTTCATGTTAACTCGTGCTTTATGTTCGTCACACAGTCACGTCGCGCAAAACCAATTCCCGGGTAGATCAAGCTAGCGAAACGGCCGCCAGCGCGCCATGATCGTGGCGCGTAAGTCATGCTGTACATGACATGCGTGTCATTATTTTCATGTTAACTCGTGTTATTATGTTCGTCACATAGTCACGTCGCGCAATACCAATTTCGGGGTAGATCAAGCTAGCGAAACGGCCGCCAGCGCCCCATGAGCGTGGCACGTAAGTCATGCTGTACGTAACATGCGTGTCATGATTTTCATGTTAACTCGTGTTTTTATGTTCGCCACACAGTCACGTCGCGCAATACCAATTTCGGGGTAGAGCAAGCTAGCGAAATGGCCGCCAGCGCTCCATGAGCGTGGCACGTAAGTCATGCTGTACATGACATGCGTGTCATGATTTTCATGTTAACTCGAGTTTTTATTTTCGTCACACAGTCACGTCGCGCAATACCAATTTCGGGGTAGATCAAGCTAGCGAAACTGCCGCCAGCGCTCCATGAGCGTGGCACGTAAGTTATGCTGTACATGACATGCGTGTCATGATTTTCATGTTAACTCGTGTTATTTATGTTCATTACAGTCACGTCACAAGATACCAATTTTGGTGTATATCAAGCTAGCGAAACTGCCGCCAGCGCTCCATGAGCGTGGCACGTAAGTCATGCTGTACATGACATGCGTGTCATGATTTTCATGTTAACTCGAGTTTTTATTTTCGTCACACAGTCACGTCGCGCAATACCAATTTCGGGGTAGATCAAGCTAGCGAAACTGCCGCCAGCGCTCCATGAGCGTGGCACGTAAGTTATGCTGTACATGACATGCGTGTCATGATTTTCATGTTAACTCGTGTTATTTATGTTCATTACAGTCACGTCACAAGATACCAATTTTGGTGTATATCAAGCTAGCGAAACTGCCGCCAGCGCCCCATGAGCGTGGCACGTAAGTCATGCTGTGCATGACATGCGAGTCATGATTGTCATGTTAACTCGTGTTTTTATGTTCGTCACACAGTCACGTCACAAGATACCAATTTTGGTGTATATAAATCTAGCGAAACCGCCGCCAGCGCCCCATGAGCGTGGCACGTAAGTCATGCTGTGCATGACATGCGTGTCATGATTTTCATGTTAACTCATGTTATTTATGTTCGTCACACAGTCACGTCGCAAGATACCAATTTTGGTGTATATCAAACTAGCGAAAATCCGCCAGCGCCCCATGAGCGTGGCACGTAAGTCATGCTGTACATGACACGCGTGTCATGATTGTCATGTTAACTCGTGTTTTTATGTTCGTCACACAGTCACGTCGCGCAATACCAATTTCGTGGTAGATCAAGCTAGCGAAACGGCCGCCAGCGCTCCATGAGCGGGGCACGGAAGTCATGCTGTACATGACATGCGTGTCATGATTTTCATGTTAACTCGAGTTTTTATTTTCGTCACACAGTCACGTCGCGCAATACCAATTTCGGGGTAGATCAAGCTAGCGAAACTGCCGCCAGCGCGCCATGATCGTGGCGCGTAAGTCATGCTGTACATGACATGCGTGTCATTATTTTCATGTTAACTCGTGTTATTATGTTCGTCACATAGTCACGTCGCGCAATACCAATTTCGGGGTAGATCAAGCTAGCGAAACGGCCGCCAGCGCCCCATGAGCGTGGCACGTAAGTCATGCTGTACGTGACATGCGTGTCATGATTTTCATGTTATCTCGTGTTATTTATGTTCGTTACACGGTCACGTCGCAAGATACCAATTTTGGTGTATATAAAGCTAGCGAAACGGCCGCCAGCGCACCATGAGCGTGGCACGTAAGTCATGCTGTGCATGACATGCGTGTCATGATTTTCATGTTATGACTTGTCATTTATGTTCGTAATAGAGTCATGTTACGCCATACCAATTTTGGTGCACATTCGATGAACCAAGCGACAGGAGAGCACAAAGTCGTAGGCTGCTAGATAGATAGATAGATAGATAGATAGATAGATAGATAGATAGATAGATAGATAGATAGATAGATAGATAGATAGATAGATAGATAGATAGATCGATAGCTAGATAGATAGATAGATAGATAGATAGATAGATAGATAGCTAGATAGATAGTAGATAGATAGATAGATAGATAGATAGATAGATAGATAGATAGATAGATAGATAGATAGCAGATAGATAGATAGATAGATAGATAGATAGATAGATAGATAGATAGATAGCTAGATTAGATAGATAGATAGATAGATAGATAGTAGCTAGATAGATAGATAGATAGATAGATAGATCGAAGATAGATAGATAGATAGATAGATAGATAGATAGATAGATAGATAGATAGATAGATAGATTAGATAGAAGATAGATAGATAGATAGATAGATAGATAGATAGATAGATAGATAGATAGATAGATAGATAGATAGATAGATAGATAGATAGATAGATAGATAGATAGATAGATAGATAGATAGATAGATAGATAGATAGATAGATAGATAGATAGATAGATAGATAGATAGATAGATAGATAGATAGATAGATAGATAGATAGATAGATAGATAGATAGATAGATAGATAGATAGATAGATAGATAGATAGATAGATAGATAGATAGATAGATAGATAGATAGATAGATAGATAGATAGATAGATAGATAGATAGATAGATAGATAGATAGATAGATAGATAGATAGATAGATAGATAGATAGATACGCTCAAAGTCGCAGAAGTTCGCTAAGAAATGCTTCGCATTTAATACAAGCAAACACAAACGAAACAGCGTTCATCATGGGGAAACAATGCTGCACTCGAAGGCGAAAGCCCGCTGCACACTTAGTAATGGATTAAGTTATGCAATCGGCACCACACTTCTTGCAAGCCATAATAAGCCGCAGAGTGAGAGACGCGCAATAAACTAACTTGACGTTCTCAGTCGATTCCAGCGTTCCTCCCACCTGTACTGAAGCTTTCGCCACCTCACGTTGTTTGCACTGCCTCCGGGATCGGCGCACCTTTGACTAAAGGACAATGCAAAGTGATGACGCCATCACGTAACCTCACGATGGCGTCATAATGGCGTCACAGCATGACGTCAGTGACGTAGGTCGCGTGGGGTTTTTGTACCACTTCATTCGCCCGCCGTGTTTCGCTCAAGGGGCCGCTCAACGAGACACTTGAGGCTTTTAATACACGTGCCGTCAGGCGTGAAAAGACCGTGCGGCGGGAAACAGGGTGCACAGAAGCAGTAAATCGGTGCAGTCGCTGCTGCCTTGGAGCACAAAGCACGGAAGGGGAGTAGAAGCTCCGTTTACGCTTATATACGGAATCCATGCGCGAGCGGTTGGAGCGAAGTCGAGCAGACAGACCCAGGGGGAAGTAGGTATGCGCGCTAGTCTTTGCGATTGACAGCTGACGGTCGCATGCAGAAATGTGTGCAGGGGCAGCATCCAGCTCCGCCGCCTTCCCTTTCTGGCGAGTCGTCGTGCCGACAGGGGCAGTGCTGCAGAGGCGCATGATCACACGTTAGGGCCCAGCCAAGTCGGCGAATCAATCAGCTGTTTCCTTGACACCAGGGGTGCACTGCGCGCCGACGCCTCCTCAGCAGATCGGTCGGAAAGGAAGCATGTGGGTCGGTCGTCGGGCGTGGCATGCACTGCGGTCGCGAGCGGGAGAGTTGAGCGTGTCTCGGGGTCCCTTGCAGTCTTTTTCCTTTTTACTTCATTTTTTTCTTACACGACGACGAACATACGGGCCACCCTGCTGGCTCCCCTGGCGTCGAGCGATGGAAGCGCGCCAAGCAATACTGTCGCGCGCTGGGCATTTAGAACTCATTGGCCAAACTAAACGCCCCGTGGTCACTTCCTTTCTTTCTTTTTTATTTTTTCTTGCGCTATGCGTGGGTTTAGCGCGACGAGTTATAATTCGAGAAAATAGGCTTCGGATACGCGCTGCGCGGCTGCCTATTTGCGCGACCTGCTTACTGGTTACCGCCCGAAATTTTGCCTATATAGTGTCTTTCCGTTTTTCCGTGTCGGACTTGAAAGCGGCTAGCTGGCCAGTATCGTGTTGTGAATCTCGTTTGCTCTTGGTGGCTCGTTTTCGCGCTCTGAGGGCTCTGAAATGTGTTGGCTTTCTAGGTGAATCTGTTGTTTCGCACCTCGTTCACAACCTGCCATTCAGGACCCCCGGCGGTCTGTATGTATACCCCCTGTCTTCGCAGCCGAGCGATATAATCTACGGCAGACTGCTCGCGGCCGATACTGATTGCCGTGGAATGTGGAGTTGATTGCGTATTTACACATATTGAGAGAAAGAGAGAGAGACGTTTCTTGACACTGCATGCTCTAGGCAGAGGTCTCAATAATTTGTTTGCCTCGTTGTCGGGCGTATTGCATATCGATCTGCTGTGTGTTTGTGCTCTAGATATTCTGACAGTCCCAGTCGTCTTATTAATGCGACTCAGACTTTGCCCCTAAGCACGCATAGTATTACGCGTAGTTGAGTGTGGGCTGGGCGCTTGCTCGCCAGATAGCTTTCGGACTTTTCTCTCTCTCTCTCTCTCTGGCGCTGCTGGACATAGCCTTCCGTGATGGCTATTCTAAAGGAATGAAGAATCACTGACTTCCGTGATGTTGTCGCGGCCGGAAGGCACGTGGTCTCGCTCGTCGTCGAACGCTCGTTCAGTCGGGACTTCCGGTAATTGTGTGGCGGTTCCTCTCTTTCCACCTGACACTCGCTCCTTTGTTTTGTCTCGTCTCCTCTTGACGCCCCTTTTTGTCGCTCCGCTCCATTCGTGCGCGTCGACAGTCGGCGCGTGTGCACATACTTTTGCGCATCACAGTCTTGTCACGATGACGAGCACTGTTCTGTGCACTTGACAGTGACGAAACGACGAGAAAACACATCCGTGCTCGGGTGTCGCGTGCTAAGCTTTCAGGTGCTCGATGTTAGCCGTCCGAAACGGCGATGCCGATGGGAAGTCATGTGCAGTGGTGACAAGCTGACGCAGTGACGAAAAACGTCACGTGAAGATAGTGACGTCAGTAACCGGAGTCCTCTAACAGTTCCTTCGTTCTCGTTTTCTTTTTTTTTCTTCCACAAGAAATGTTACTTATTGCTTGTTTATGAGGCAGAGTGGCGCTGACGTCAGTGCTTATATCTGCGAATATCCTTTTCCTCTCCCTCCTCCCTTTCCCCCGCTCTGTAGAGAGGTTACTTACTAACACGTATACGCAGCGGCGAGTCTATCGAGCTTCTACGCAAAGGGAAACATAATTGTGCAAAGTTTGTTCATTTTAATTTAAAGAGCAGCGGCTTTTTTATTACTGTTAAGTTTCCGATAAACGTGCCTTCCGGACGCATCTATCAGAAACAGAGAGACGTGCTTTGTTTCCACGAGGCACTCGCTCACATTTAGCGTACTCGATTGTCGAGACGTCCACGGTTTCTTTTGTGAAGCGTTATCGACGTTGTAGCAGAAGACCAACGCAGCATTGCGAAAACTGTCGACCGCAGCTGCGTCGAACCGTGCGCGTGTACACTAGCTGGCCTACAGCAAAGGTGACGCTTTTCTATATGGGCGAGATAGACCTAAGCGCGGGAAGGGCAAGAGATCTCGCATAACGGGGGCCGCCCTGCGCGACAGGCCGGGAGAGCAGCCGGCGTGGCGTTTGACGCGAGATTGACGGGGCTGACATTTGACCCTGGCTCGCCCGTTCGTTTCTTCATCGCGCGAGTGTTTGTCGTCCGGCGGAGCGGATCGGCCGCACGCTCTGATGAGGGCGGTGCCTGTTGTTGCCGTCGGCGGCGTTGGCCGGCCTTCCTTTGCAGTGTGCGCGCGTGCGCTGTTGCGAAGGGGTCGGCTGACTGCCGAGCAAATAAGGAAGCTGCGTGCTGCAGATTAAACTTTTTTTTTAAACGGTTTGCTGACTACGCGGCGGCGGCAGCGGCCGCTGCCAGCGCAGTCCCGATTCATCTGCAGACGTCGGCAAAGTGTGTATGCTCGCGCACCGCTTTTTGCGCCGGGTGTAGCGGTCTTGGGCAAGTTGTGGTGGAAGGGCGCGTTTTTTTTTTTCTTTCTTTGTTTAAAGGGCTCTTCACCAGCCTCTGAAAACACAAAAAACGAGCGCAATATTCTCTCCTGGTGTTTTTCGTCTTTCTGGCTTACTTCGTGACGCAGAACAGTGATTCCCGTGACGTCTGATACTGTCGATTGGTCCATATACGCGAAATATCAGATGTCAATTGTCTCCCGCACTGCTTTGCCATGCAGCCGCCCATCCGTTCTTCCTTGCCTCGCATGGCTATCGTGCGTGATCAGCAGATTTCACTTCATTTTCTGTGTTTGCGACTGTGCAAACGGAGATTACAGCGTGTGGCCGACAAGCGCGAAATCTTGATAGGAGGGTCAACGCTTAGTGCTGACATGGTACACGTGCTTTTAAGAAATAAGTGCCGAGGGGGAGATATGGCCTGTACGAAGGGTAGGGAAGGCGAGGAGGAAACCACTCTCTCGTACTTGAACGCGGGGTGGTGAGGGCCCAGTTAAGGGCACCGTAGCCTCTTCCCACCGCAGAGCGTGAGATGCTGATATTAACTGCTTCCCGCTTGCTTAGCCGCGGCTAGTTATATATTGTCCGTATTAATGAGCACTGTGCACTGGAGTAGTTTCAGGATCATCCTCCCTATATATAGTCCGTTCATGTTGGTGCACTGAAAGCATGCAGCGCTTGTGTTTTCGCTGACAGCCACCTACGCAAATAAAGAACGCGCGCGAGCGGCGGGCAACGCGGCACGCTGGCAAGTCGTCATACTTGACACTTCAGACCTCGGTACGCATGTATCGTATTCAGTCGCTGTGCACTTTCGCTAACACTTTTCTGTAATCGGTGGCTTTCTGTTAGCGTTCAGACCACGCCTTTCGTCTCGCGAATGTTAGGTTATCCTGTGCGTACATTTACACCACGTTATTCTTATGCTACGTGGAGTTTCAGCTAGAGAGCTGGACCTCAATTCTTCGATAGACATCTGGTCCTGTAGTCACAAAAAACGTGATATGCTTGAATTGTCGGCAAGAAAAAAAAGTTTTTTTTTTTTCTGAGCTAATTGTGATTTGTTCAACATTTAAGCGGAGCCTGGCGGCCAGTGACAGTGAGCACTCACGAACGGATAGCTTTGTGAATTCGATCCCATAAAACATCTGTGACTGCTCGCTGATCGACCTCGTTTCCTCTATGAAGAAAACGTTTTCGTCTTGTGTCCGCTGAGGTTAAAACTTACGTGCAGGCAAGCAGGCGCTGTGTAATAGTAGGAGCGTATAGCATGTACCGCTCCTAGAGGTCGCGTAAGCAATCGAGATATGCGATACGCGTTGTGTGCGCGTAACACGGTCAGGCGCCATTCAAACGTCACAGGGCCGCCCACAGACGACGCGCGTATATGCATGTCACGGGATTGACTTGTAATTCGGTAGCGCTCGAATCGTATATATACACGCCGAGCGCAGACGGTATGCGTTTGAAGAATGCGTATATGATTGGTCATTTAGATTGTGTGAAGCCCTGTGCGCGTTGGCGCTGCATGCGGAAATTGCCGCGTTTCTGGATCTTTCTCCGCCCACGGCTCTGCGGCGGCCCGCCCGTCATAACCCGCTGAACGAATACTTTACTTGTCAAGGAAATGTGGCTCAGGGACTCGCTTTCCTTTGCTGCCGTATAGAGTATCGAATATGTGCCGGGCTTATCGTTAACTTGCTCCGTTGGTCAAGAGGAGCGTACCTACTCGAGGAAACGTTGCCCCCGTCAACAGCATGTCACGATGTCGTATGATCCGAATGCCACACTTTCCGACGAGGCGCATCGCATACGTGTTATGTATAGAAGTGAAAGAAACATGCTGCAATTTGTGTCAACACTGGACTACAAAAGTGTGAAGTATACTTGCACATCCAGTGTCATCCTTTGCTTGCGGGCAACACAGGTGGCCCAAATTTGACATGCTGGACATGCTGATTTTGTCGAAAGCTTTCCTACATGGTGACCGACGGGGGACCCTGCAGATTGATTTTTAATCCTGGACTCTAAGCTTGCACTATATCAGTGCGTGGTTGTATACAGAAAATTGCGAGGGATGGCATATATCTATCGATGTCGGAAAGGTGGCCGAAGACACGGTATATGTAATAACCCATTGCACACAACCACCGCGATGACTACATACCCGCGTATCGTGTATGTGCTGGTCTTTTTTGTAATGCGCAATTATACGCGGCAGGCGATTACGGATTCGCGCAGTTTTCCTCATGCCCTAAAAGCCGTGACTGTATTAACGCTCTTAGGCTTCAGCGGCTCGAGCGAGCGAGCGCTGACCAGAAAACCAAGAGCCTTGCAACGTGTCTTGATTTTCAAGCGATCTTCAGTAAGCAGGAGAGCTTCGGCTGTTGTATAACACGTCTACAGCGTCGGAGAGAGCGCCCCTGGGTGGTGGTGTATACGCGTGGGAAGATGATGCGCCGGCGCTCTCTCCGTAATCGCCGCTTCGGCGATGATGTCACATTGGATGCGGCCCTCTTTCGCTCGTTCACAAATTGCGGTAAGGATCGTCGCTTGTATACGGCTCCGCGGCGGCGCTGCTGACCTTGCGGCTTGAGTTGTTGGTGGACGAGGCCTGGTTCCCTCTTCCCTCCCTCGACAAGAAAGCAGCCTCTCTCTCTCGTCTTGGCAGCAGAAGGCGCGCGCGCGCGCAAAGTGCAGGTCGTGATCTCGGACGCATTTGCATCTCATAACAGCGGACGCGTGTGTGTGTGTATGCGTTCACCAGCCGTGTGTGGCTGCAGCAGCGAGACGCCGCCGCGACTGTTCCGGCGCGCACTCCATCACTCGAGCGCACGTGATCGGACCTCCTCGTTGCCTTGCGAACAAGCGCGTGAATCGGTTTGGCATGCTCTCTCTGTCCAGCGATGGAATCAGTTCTGCAGAGGTGAAAATGAAAAAAAAATATCGAGTGAGCGTACGTACGTACGTATGCGCGCTTTAGGTTAATGTGAGAAAACGGATTGCGCCTTCGTTATCGTTGCCTGTGTTAAGAGCTACGCGTGACGTAACAAGGACTTTCTGTCAGGACACTGATCGAGTGATCGTGTCCTCTCTGCGCGGGCAATGCGAGCACGCTGCGTGTGCATTCTGGCGGAACACTGCTTTGAAAGTTGCAGATCGGTCCCCGCGATACGATCAACGACGCAAATCGAACTGTTCGCTTTTATTGGGCTTAGATACATTCCACCGGCCTTGCGAGCTGGGCGTGAAACAAGACTCGGAAACCTGGTACAGTGTTCTCCGCCGTATCACGTAATCTACTTTAGTTTCTGTGCTGGCTGGCGTTGGGATGTGCGGTTAGCATATCCCAACACCAGCCAGCACCGAAACTAAAGTAGATTCTGCTAGGACTCCAGGTTCTAACAGATACAGCAGTTTCTGCTGCCTGAACTTGCCTGCAGATAGAATTTAGGTCGAGACTTCTAGCTGTGGCTGCTGCCTCGAGTTCGGTTGATTGCTGATTTGTTGACATAACCAGACAACATCAGCTTCGTAACATATATAGAGGCTCGTGAAGTAGTTCGTAGTTGTATATTTAGTGTTAAATTCACTTAAGGCTCCACCACACACACTCAAACAGAAGAAAAAAGAAAGAAAGAAAACGAGAACTACGCGTTCCAAAATGTGAATTCCTACGCAAGCGGTAAAATTACAAAAAGCGACCGCCTTCTGGGCAGTGGGCAGACTGACCGCCGGTCAGCGCGGGCACGTCGCGCGAACTGGGTGCGTGCGACGACTACGACCCATATAGGCGAAAAAAAAATATATGTATTTCACGCTTTATTTTTTTTCCTTCCCTTCATCGACGCTGTCTCCGCGGACGCGTTGAACGAGGCCCGTAATAAATTACACGGCTGCGGCGTCGGACTTCCTATGGTGCTGCACTGCTTGTCTCCTGGCGGCCACATTAGGGGTCAGGTCGTTATTGATTGGAGCCGTCCACTTTCCAGAGCGGTTCTCCAGGATTCCTCGTTTTTCTTTTGTTTTGAAGCTTTGTCAGTAAGTGCTTTATTATTTATTTTCTTTTAGCGCGCGGTCCGAGTTGCTGGACCGACCCCGTCGTGCAGTCCCGTTGAAATCGGTTTCACTGCACGCGCCGCCCGCGTTTTATAAAGTGTCTTGACAGGCGATATTTCTCTGGCCTGTGGCGGTATTCTTTTCGTGCAAAGTTCAAAAGGAAGCATTCAAGTTATCAGGTTTATTTTTTTTCTGCCTCTCCTTCTTTCTTATTTGCATCTCCTTACTTCACTGTCTTTTCTCTATAGCCTTTATTTCCTGTCCGCGGACGGACTCTTATTGGATGATCGGTTAAATGGCTTTTGCTGACCGACATATACTGCAGGTCGTAACGCCGAGCGGGAGGGAGCATAGATATTGTATACGGCCGTGTAATAGATGGGCACGGAATTCGCTCATTTCTTTTTCTTTCGCTTGTGAACCATCTTTATTTTTTACTCTTTTTGTAGAAACACAACTTGTATCGGCCCCTCGTGATTCTCTTTGAAATGGATCAATCTTTTGATTAATCTAACAAATCGCTCGCTAAACGTGAATTGTAAGGTTGCGAATTTCACTTGCGTTTAGCGTTGACGTCTTGTTTTTTTTTTTTTCCCCTCGGCGACCTGGATCGCATGTCTCAGTATTCTTGCGCTGTCTTGCCCTCCGTCGTTATGCGCGTACTGCGTAGATGCATGGCTCGCATGTTTCGAACGAGCGGCCGGAACGCTTATCGTGCCATCGAGGGCGACGTTATAAGAGTAAATATTGATGTATGTAAAGCGAACGTGGAAAACAACGTGTAATTTAATAGCCGTCTTCAATAATGCCGATTCTATAAAGGTCCAGTGTGTGGTGGTGTTGGATTAACTAATGATTGATTAGGCGATGCACATCTCCCGAATGAAGTGGCTAAGCGCTTGCTTCTTTCTTGTTTTCGTTTGTGACACCGCATGTAGACTCGAATGTATGTATGTATGTATGTATGTATGTATGTATGTATGTATGTATGTATGTATGTATGTATGTATGTATGTATGTATGTATGTATGTATGTATGTATGTATGTATGTATGTATGTATGTATGTATGTGCTAGTTAAGTGACCTGCGTCTGTCGTCTAATAATGTCTCTTTTCTTTCTTTGCAGGTAAGTTGTCCAAAAGGCAATGTTGCTGTACCACTAAACACGGTCGCGAGACTGCCCGCACGGTCGAACCGTAAGTTCGTTTCCACGCGGCTATTCGCTTGTGCTGTTCGTGCGTACAATCATCATTCCTGCAGCGCATCTGGCAAGTGCGCATTGTAGCAAAACTGCGGTGGGCAGTACCTGAGCTACAAACGTGTCCACCGGCATGTGATGCGAAAAGCGCAACTGCCCTCATTGCCTGCGCGGTGGAACTGAGGCGTTCAGTGGTACGTGACGGTCGGATTCATATGCAATCGAGAGGGCATTTGTAACGAAATTGTTCGGATCCGTTAAAGGGGTACTGACACTAAATATTTCAGTTGTCGTTTCTTTTTTGCGTCATATGAAAGGTCATACCCTCCATAGTCTAGAAAATATACTGCTTAGCGTGAGTATGCGCTGAAAAAATTAATTACACTATGTTTTTAAAAGCTAGATTCGGTTCCTACTGTACCCTGACTTCACCACACGGTATGAGCCTCTCGTCATGTGCTCGCGCAAGATATTAGGCAGTTTAGCGTTAGCGTGATAGCGAGAATTAAGGGAATAGTGTTACCGTGCCGCAAACGTTCGTTGCGGACGGCGCGTTTTAGTTTAGCGGGATAGCGTTTACGTACCCAAGCTGTGACGGTGGCGTCACCTAGCGGAGGGTGAATGCGTGAAAAAAAAGAAAAAAAAAAGAAAACCGGGAATGCTCGCCTGTATTCCTGCATGCCGAAATATTACTACTTCTTTATTAACAATAAAAGTAAATAAATATGATCCACGCACCAAAAGCGGAAATTTTCATGTTGCAGATTTGTTGACACCGATCTGCTAGTTAGGCCTAGGAACGTTCGAAATGGGAAGCGATTTCCAAAACTACGCTATATTATCCGTGATACTCGGTCGTCGCGAAGCTACCTGAAGGCAAGCGAAGCCATTTTACACAGTCGTTTGCTACTAAAGCGTTGGATCCGTCCACATCAACGCTAAATTCAGTTCGAAGCGGGCGTCCAAAACCGCCGCCATGTTTTACGTACTCTACGTTAACTACGCAAACACGGTAACGCTCAGTCTGAAAAATAACATGCGTACGGTAAACGCTACGGATCGTTAAACGTACTGCGCATGCGCATTTCGATCACGCTATTCCGATAAGCCGCTATTCCGCTACACCCGCTAAACTGTAACTGTCTGTTGCGACGTTTCCACCGCAGCTCCGCTCCGTGGCTCCGAAGGGGACTTATAAGCGGCCATTTTGAAAGTTTTGCGACGTGGCGAGCCATACCGGTGCATGAAGTCACCAGAATTAGCACTGTAGCCTGACCACACGCTAGTGTCGATGTCAGTAGGTGCACCATGCTAAAATCAAAACAAGATATCTTATCAGCATTTACTGAGCTTCACACTCGCTAATAGCCGTCTCTGTACACATGAGATTTGTATGGGAGGCTAAACTCAGATTCAAAAAATGATGTCAACGCCCCTTTAAAGTAACTAATTTAAAGTCGCGCATAGCAGCTATAGCAGTGGAGCTGAGACGCAAGGAATCTTTTGTTACGGAAATGATTTCGTTCAAGAGGAATACGAATATGATTGCAGATATGATCGAGCCGATTGTTGAAAAATTGCCTTCTTTATGGACTTAACCGTTTCTCTTGGGTCCGGCTCGTTCTCTGCTGCACTGCACGCTTCTTAACGGTTCTCTTGAGGCCTGCGTACAGGCGCAGAGTGTCGGAACGGAACGAAAACCGAAAACGAAAAACGAAAAAAAAAAAAACGATATTTTTGACCGGAACGAAAACGTAACCGAAACTTTATTTATTATTTCGTTCCGGAGTGAAACCGAAATTTTTTCGATCGTTTTTCGGTTCACGAGAAAATTTCGCAATCCGGAACAACTGAGCTCATGCAATGTAAGCATATCTCAGGGTATAGTATTAGCGCCCACCTAAGACAGGAATTCCAGAGCAAAGATACGTTGAAATTGTGCGAAAAACGAAAACAGTGGCAACGAGAGATGTTTATATTAACGCAAGTGGACTTTTGTGCGCCTGCAATCAGGCCAAAGTGGAGAGGGCATTCTCGGCGCTGAAGTTTGTTACAGCGAAAGCTGTTATGAGATCACAACTAGAGGTGTGCACGGGCTCCGGGTAGCCCGAAAGCCCGAGCCCGACCCGGCCCGCGGGCCGGGCTCGGGCGGGCCGACGTATATTCACCTCGGGCCCGGGCCGGGCTCGGGCTACTTGGAGTTTTATCGGGCCGGGCTCGGGCCCGGCGCAAAGCCCGACTCAAGCCCGAAATATAGAGAATGAGCGGGAATTGTTTTCCAGCACGCATACAGCGCCTTTTCCGCGACCGCCCATTACCGCTTTTCCTTTCCATTCGCCACTTTAATTAAAAGGGGAGCAGGTAAAGCACTGCCTCTGTTGCACTCCTACGAACAGAGAATTAACACCACCTGAGCTAGTGACGGCGCCACCCGACTGTTCGCGTTTGATTTAAGGCCAAATCCGATATGAGTGAAAATGCACGCGACAGCGACGAGCGACCCGATGTAGATCGCCTTCGTGCAAGCTGACGCTTGCATGGGCATACACCATACACGTGACGGCTTTGGCGAACGAACTCCATTGTAGCTGGCATGAGGCCGTGTACTTGTATAGCAAAAGTGCCGCGCTGTGGCAGGTATGCAATGCAAATAAAATATTTGTTGCATGTTGGTACGTAAAACGTTTACCGTTGTCTCGCAGTATTTTTTATATGCACGTGCATAATTATTACGTTACTTGTTGGTGTACAGCTGATGTGCTTAGTACGTCGCTGATGTACATCCGGTTCGGGTGTTTTGTGACTTCCGGGTTATGAGCGATGGTTTCCAAATGTAAAAAAAAAACCGAGCGATCGCGCGATTTCGACCACGCGATACATCGCGCGAACGGCCCGTTTCGTCGCTCGTCGCTGTCGCGTGCATTTTAACTACTCTACGCGAACTCTGGCAGTACGCAAGAAGAATGGATGTGACTCGCCGGCTGTCTCGCGTTCCGTTTTTCCTCTGCCAGCCAAGCCCGGTAAAAAGGACAATAAAAAAATTGCCTCCATTCAGTGAAAAAATCGCTCGATATAGAAATGCATTACCTCCTCGTTCAAATGTCGTTCAAAAAGCCGGGCCGGGCCGGGCCGGGCCGGGCCGGGATTGTGTTTTCGTACGTCGGGCCGGGCCGGGCGGGCTCGCAGCCCTTTGCCGTCGGGCTCGGGCGGGCCTTCGAAAAAAGTCAGCGGGCCCGGGCCGGGCTCGGGCTCGGAAATACGGCCCGTGCACAGCCGATTTTGGCGCCACAGTTGTCCGCCGCTGCCAATGTATGTGACCGCTATCGCGTGATATAAGAAAAAATTAAATGAGAAACAAATTTCTAGGATCCGCGCCCTCTGCGTGGCAGTCGGTCTTCCACTACAGTGTAACGCTGGTGCTTATAACTCCATCGCAAAAGTACTCTATACAGGCGTCATGTCGGGCAAGGAATCTTGTTAACATATGTAAGATAGCGTGGCAGATGAGTAAAATAACAACCAGTCATCACACAATGCTAATAGTGCAAAGAGTGTGTGGTTTAATGCTTCCAACCAGTGTTGCGGAGTTCCCACTCCTGAATTTGAATGACTCCGGAATCATTCCACATTTTCGCGACCCCGGAACGGAATGGGGACAACGCTCGGAGGAATGGAATGGGAATGGAATTAAGCGCCTTTTGCACCGAATGGAATGGGAATGGAATTACGTCTTTTTCCGAAAATAGAGGACGTTTTCGTCTACGTGCTGTTTTTCAAACTTCAAACGTTAGTGAGTCAGAGCCTCACAAATTAATACTGAAGCAGTATTTTTAAAATAGCTTGGCTGATTACAAGCACGGTACATTTATGAGCAACGGGCCTACTGCAAGCAGAGGCATAAGTTAGTGTAAAAACAAATGCATTATCCCAGCAGATACCGGAGGGAGAAACAAATTACCCCTGCGCGTTGGTTCCCATTGATACCCCCACCCGAAAGTGGCGAATACTTTATGCACAGCCTGATCTTTATCTCACGAGCGGTTTAGTACCTGACACACGTAAATAACCTTTGCGACAAGGAAGACATTGCATACCTGCGCACAGGCGTACACTGAAAGTTCTGCTCACCCCATCCATGCTTGCGAGGCGCTCTTGACAAGCGTGAATGCTGACGGTTAGTACGGCCCAGTGTTCCGTATTCGGTGCAAAGGTGCTTTTGTCAGCATAAAAATACGCTATGTCGTCATTTTAGCATTAACAGATTTAAGCTTAAACAATATTGAAACACCACCATTCGTTCAAACATGTTGACCACGCAAATAATATAGGTAGCGGGAGAACTGCCCCTATGGGAATTAGTAGGGTGCTTGTACTGCACGAGATATGTCACCATGCTACTATCACTCGACCTTGGTAACGTGTTTTGCGTACTTTTGCAGTTCTTAATGCATCTGATGACATCAGCTTTACGGGGCGTTCATTCTTAACTCGATAAAGCTATCAAGATGCCTTTCCTACTTTGAGGAATTACAGGAATGGAATCGAACTGCCAGGCCATTCCCGGAGCGGGAATGGGCTAAGTTTTTTTTCATTCCGAGGAATTGAAAGCAATGGAATTGCGGCAAGTTCTAATTCCCTAGAATGGAATTGGAATGGAATGGGGGCGCCCATTCCGCAACACTCCTTCCCACCCACTGCAAAGTGCTCAGCCATAATTCTTCATTATCAGCCACAGCACAAATTGCAGATAATGCTTTACAGATGTGTAGCGGGTACCACGATTCTCCGAAGAATGACGAAAAATGGCATAGTGGGAACTTCGCTACTTCAGAAAAATAGCGACGATTTATGACGTGGTGGGTACCTTGCATGTGTACTTGTATTAGTTGCCCCAAGAGATAACAACGGGCTCTACAAAGTCCGCTCTTCTAGCTTTTGCTGTGACTTTGCTGCGTGTTTCACGCAGGCCTGGCAATCTTTTTTATCAGAACAACGGTCTCGCACATAAGAGAGTACACTCAATGACGTGCTGCTTCTGAGATCGTGCTCACTCCCTTGACACATAGCATTAAGCCAACTACAAAAATTCGTATTTGCTTGTGAGAAAATAAATACTATGTCTTTGAAATGAATACTGGTTTGTGCTGGTTGGTAGGAATACGTGGTACAGTTACTTCCGCACCTCTGATGAACGTGTTTTACGCTTGTCCCACTTTCCGAAGAGGAGAGCAAGTAACTACATCACAAATCCAATGTTTTTTTTATGACTGCCTTACCTTTCTCACACTTTATTTTCATACAAAAGAAAAAAAAACCGTTACGGAACGTTTTCTTTTTTCGTTCCGGAACAGAAACGGAACGGAACTTTTTGCGGTAGAACGAAACTAAAACCGAAACGAAAAACATTTCGTTCCGACACCCTGACAGGCGAAATTTTATTTTTTTCCTGCTACCGCGTAAAGAAGCGGTCGGGGCTGCCGTTGAAAAAGCGCGATGTTTTTATGTCCCTCATTAGAAAAAAAGAAAACAAGAAAAAACCTAATGGATTTAATTATTGGTAAGATGGTTATGGAGTTGATGTCATCGTCTTAAGCTACCGCTGATATTCGAGCACAGACTCCCGGGGACAATAGTGCATAGAAAGACGCGATTGTACTTAGAAAGCCGCATCGCGCTGTCGCCGCAAGCGCCGCGGGGTCGACGTTGCTGGCCGTAACCGCTGCGCCGTGGGTGGAGGAGGGCGGTCGGGTCGCGCCGCCGTCGGCTTCTCGAATGTCCCGGACCCGATTCGTCTTCCTTGACAGAAGCCAGAGCCGTGCCTCGCGGTTGTGCACTTGTGCGGCGTGCTCCGGACGCGGCGGCAGTCCGGCGATGGCCCAGAAATCGGCAACGACGGATGAAGCATCCTCCTCCTCTCCCTCTTCTTCCCATCGTGCACTCACTCTGGACTCCTCGTTGGGCATTTTTCTTTGCTCGCCGCTGCCGAGAGGGCGTGTTTCTTGCCGCTCTGCGTCTTTTTGCCGACGCTCGACACTGGCACGGGGTATGCGGACTCCACCACGGCGGTGTCGGCGAACGTGAGGCCTCGTACGGCGGGGTACGAGAAACGGGCCGCGCCCATAGCCCGCGCTCCCCTTTCTTGTGCGCGTGCTGCGACGCCGTTTATTTGTTCCTCCTCCTGCGCGCGGTGTATTACGCTTCCTGTGGAGTTATTACGCTTCCTGTGAAGGAAGCGGCAGACACAGTGCCCTTCCTTCGGTTCCTTGACTTCGCGCCTCTCCCCCCCCCCTCTCCCTTTCTTTTCTTCTCTATTCAGCGCACTGCTCTCGATTTCGTAGTTTGTAGCCTGACACCGCTTGGCTTTCAAAAGGGGAACTGCGAGCTCACAGCGCGATGCGCACGTGCATTGCGGTTCACTCTTCAAGGGAGCACGCGATTGCGGAGAAAACTACAAATTCTTCATCTGCCATGCGCACAATCGTCACGGCGTGAAACAGATTACTTGTCGTTGACGGCGCCGGCACCTTTCTGCGAGCCTGTGCAGTGAATCGACACAGTTACAGCTATAGTGTGTCACCTTTACATTATGTATTCGGAACATTAGCTGGCTATACACGCACCAGAGCGATCCCTTTAACGTGGAGCTGATGCTTTACTTTGCGTCGTATGTTCTCTCAATTTCCTTTTCTCTATTGTGGACGTATCGTATATCTGGGCGCACTTTGATGACAAATCGTTGAATTTGGAACGTCGCTGGAGCCAAAGTTTCGACGAGTGGACCTATCTTAATTCGTCAAGTCAGCAACTGGCCCTCTTCGAAATATCATCATCACGCCACTACCACTACTGCTTTCGTCGATATTCTGTAGATGAAGTTCTTGCCTAATGCAACTTTTATGACGCGAACTTTATACGATTGCGAGAGGCTTTGCTCTCTCATTTTTGCGCTGCTACGCCACCAGCGCCGTGGCATCGTTCTCAACCAACTCTTTACAATATAGACGACTGCGTGCATCGCTTCTGCAGCAAGCGAGGAAACTCGACTGTCTGTCTGCGCATTATAAATACGTTGATTAATCGTATTTGTGGCTGTCTAGCAAATGAGCGTGCATCCACCGTTTTTAACAGCTGGTGCACCACCTGCAAGCTCTGGATGCAGCTGATTTCGTTTCCGTGTCGTGTAGTGTCGTCGCCTTAGCACGAACGTCACCTACATACGAGCAAAACTGCTGTGCGAAACCTTGTTTAACAGAATTGCTGCATGCCTTTTTACAAGCAACTGAAAGCGTTTAACCTAACAAATTTTTATTAGAAATAAAAGTGGCATGGGGCCTGCCTCTGCACTGAGGAATGCCGCTGAGGCCACTCTTCTTCAGTACACGACATACAGGATTTCGTCGCGGCGCGTGAGAGCAGCACGGCGAAACGAATACGCCGCCGAGATAAAGAAATGTTAGGAGAAGCCACTTAGCCCGTGTCTGCACAGCGCGTTTGTAGTATTCAAATAAAACCCACATGGCGATGGCGCCAGAGTGGCGGACGCGTCCACAACTTCGAGCGTGCGAATCGGCTCTGATGGCAGCGCGAAAAGACGCCGTGCAATTCTTCCTAATGACGAAAAGCACAAGTTACAATCGAAAAGTCTTGCAAATTCAGCTCAAAATATCACCATCGCTGTTCCCTTATCGCTGTCACAGGGAAAAGCTTCGAGAACGATAGGGCAACACGCAGGATATATTCTTCGCTGTACATGTTCTCAATTTTATTTTTTTCGTGGGGGACGTGGCAACTTACGACGCTACAAGCGTGCAGAAACCTTCTTCCACTGAACGACTACTTCGTCGACATTCACGTAATTACAAACAAACAATGAAATGTAGCATCTAGAACACATCGCCAAAAAGAAAGATACTTTCTAACTTGTAGTTCAGCACGGCATGGCTATAAATATAACCACAGATACCCCCATGCTGACGTTTCGTAAACGTAAGAAAAGCCGCTGCGTCTCGTTACGAAAGCCTTGGAACATATTCGGTTGTCGACTTTTGTGTCTTTCAGCTGTCTACGTATTGTTGCTTTTTATGGATCTTTTGTTATGCTGCAGCTAACGTGCGCGATTTTTGAAGTTGTATGGTAACGCGTTTACAGTAACTACGAAGAGTCAGGCGAAGCATTTCAGGTAAATAGACGTATTTTGGGGGTCGTGCGATAAGAGTGATTCGCCGAAAGAAGCAAACTGCAGCGCCGCATTTCCTATCTGTGCACATTCGTCCTCGCATCAGAGTCTGTCGCTAGTTTCGCGGAGAAGGCTTCGCAGTCATTCGTCAGCGAGAGAACGGAAAAGAGCAGAGCGAATGGCTCGATTGAAGATGACCGATTAACGTCTCGGCGTCGACGCATGTGCGTCACTAAAAAAAAAGCGTAACATTCGCGGAATAAGTAGCGTTTGGAAAGAAGCGACGCGCTTAGTGCGGCTTAATTTTAGCCGCGTGTATTTCTGGCGCACTGCATGTTCTATCTCATGCTGTGGAGGGTAGCCTACCGGGTTTTTATTTTAGAAAGCCCCTGTCGCAACACGTTGCTATACTTAAATTCGTAATATGCTCGCTTCTTGCCGTTGCCCACCGATATCGTATATCGTTGCGTCAACACTTTCTCGTCGTTCGACGCTTTTGATGCATCGTTGATTTGTTATAGGGGCAAAATCTGAAGCGCGAAAACCAAAATTAACGAATTTAGAAGTCTTTACTTTTTTTGTTATGTATGACTTGTCACGGGCACCGTGATTGTACCTCGGCACCCGGCGTATACGTAGAGCCGCTTAACTGTGGACTCTGTATGCTGGAAGTTGATCACCAAGCACTACGGAAGTCGCCCGAATGACTTGAATGACAGTAGCATATAAATTAGGGAGCAGTGGTTAAGGCGCTGTTGGAACACCAAAGAGAATGACTCAAGTGGTGTTCAAGGGACTACACTTCGGTGTATATATCTATCGCGGCAGCTTCGAAGTACTTCCTGGGGCAAATCCTCGGTGCCAAAATCGCGATATAATTATGGGGCACGCCGCTGTGGAGGACTCCGGATTAAGTTTAATCCGCCTTTTTTTTTTTACATTGCCACGGCGCATGCGCCATTTCCCCGGCGGGAAAGTCGCGAAAAGCTGTGGTAGGGCCTCCGTGCGCGTTTCGATCTCGGAGGCTTTTGTTCGGGAGAGCCCGGTTGTCTCGGATCACCCTGCGAAGCTACGCCTCCCTACCAGAACGGCATAGGGCAGCACAGAAAAATGGAAAAGGCGGATGGATTGCTTTAGGTACTTCACCATGCTCCCAAAAATCTATGTACACGGGCGGTCTCGCATTTCTCCGCCATCAAAATGCGGTCACCGTGTCCGGGAGTCGAAGGCGCTCCCCCGTGATTGGCAGCGCAGCACCTTCGCGGCTCAACCACCAGGACGTGTAGCAGAGTTCTAAATATTGTACAGAACGATATAACATCCGCGATCTCACGCTGATGATATCGGCCCCGCTTTTCGCGTGCAAAATTCGAGACAAGAACTTCGAGTTCGTCTTACACGAAACACGTTCAAAGAATCACTGAAAGAACTATCTCGTAGTCTGAACAGATTGAATGTTTCTTTTCAGTGTTCACGCACTAAAGTTGGAAAAATTAAAGGTGGAGGGCATAGGACACGAGGGCTGCATCCGTGGACTCTAAATGGTTGTGACTTCCATACACACTCTCGGCTTCTTTACCCTCTTAAGTCTTCATCCATCCGCTGCTGTTCTTGCACGTTCAACAGCGCCGACCTAACTACGCCTGCCTGGTTGACCTTCTCGGCTTTCCTTTCTATAGCTTACGTTGCTGTCTATGTATACCATGCTAGTGTGCGCTTGCATCGAGTATGGTGCCTTCTCGCGACCTCCGACGACCTGCTCCGCCGAGGCCATCCGCTCCATTGCTCGGTCTTTGCCGGCAGCCGCCGCCGATCGGCGGCTGGCTCCATTTGCGTGGGCGCTCCTTCCCGCTAATCGCGATGACGGGACCTCGGCTCTCCGTGCGGCGGCGACGACCTTCGGACCTCGAGAGAGGACTCCAGGAAGCCGCCTGAATGACCTGTGACACTTTTTCCTGCCTGTGCGTGCGCAGTGTTCTGAATGGAAAGAAATTGCCCGCGCGGCGTTTACCCTCTATGCTATCGGCTGCTATGGATCTGCAACCTTCGGAGAATGGCTGCTGGTTTGAAGGCACTGTGTTGGGTTTTTCCGGCACTGCCACTGGTGGAGGGGTCAAATCGTGCATTTTCGACCTGTATGTATCGCGAACTGTTTGTGCCGTACTGTTGCGGATGCATTAACGCCTGCGGTTTGGCTGCGTGGTTTGCATTTTGCTTTACTGCAGCAGAACGCCGCGCTGACATGACACGTTCTCATTAAAATCTTTGTATGTACCCTCGTCAACATTAGGATAGTTATGGTTTAACGCGATAGCGTTAAAGAACCCGCGTCGTAGAGAATGCGGTTTCGGCGTCGGCGCCGTTTTCCGTGAGCGAAAATTTCCGATGGATGCAAAGAACAAATGGGCAGCATTCGAGCCGGAATCGAAACCAAACTAGGCCGCAGATACCATTAGCGGCGGGGCTATTAATCGCTGCCACCCACCACCTGGTTGGGTATTCTGTGCTCTCAGCCGTGAATGACTCTGTTGATAGCGCGAATGTTTCATGAGTATGTGTTTGTGAGTCGTAGGCCCGATAACTCTTTTGTAGTAATTAGAAGAAAATCCCGATGCCATCACCGCATCTGTAGAGCGGACTGCTGCTGCCTGGGCATCGGCACACGTGTAATAATGTAGAAGGTGGACAGAATACAAAAGTGTAGATAGAGTGAATATGGGATATATTTAACAATGCGTGGAGTATTCCGCAACGGCTGCTGGGAGGTACTATACGCCAACGGCACTGGTGACAACACTGCCGTGGATTTGCCGATTGGTGCAAGGGATAGACTGCTCAACGTCACCCGGTTGTTTTCGTCTGCACCGGATGAGCTTAGCTGCGTATGCGCGGACGACGCAAGCCCTGAAGGTAGCCGTGCAGGCATCATCTCGGGCCCCGAGGCACCCGAGGTTTCCTTGGGCCCCGCTGCCGGCGCCGGTGTCTCCTCTCCCGCACGTTCTTCCAGGCGCGTGCCGGGCCGAATTCGCCGGTCGAAGGAGGGTGGGGGGTTTGAAGAGGCGCCGTTGGCGGCGGAGCACCTGCGCTGTCCCATCGAGGTGCGCGCAGCACGCCTCCCGCCCGCGAGAGAAGGGCCGGCCTCTGTTGACGCCGCTAAATTCGTCCTGGCAGCGGACGCCGCCGCCGCCGCGTCGCGCGCCGGAGACTCCCGAGCGCGCGCGACCGCGACGACGCGCGCTTTCGCACTCCGCGCGCCGCTTTCGTGGCGCTCTCCTCTTCCACTCGGCCCCTCTTATTTTCTTTTCGTCCTGCAGCTCAACGCTAAATAACCGCATCATGAGAACAACGGCTTGTGTTGATAGACTGCGCTGCCGTTAGGAACTTTTGATTAAGCGAGTCCGGGCCTTTTTCTTTCTTTCTTGAATCGCGAGGAGTCTGCAGAGTTGCCCGCGCTCTTGTACAATGAGCGAAAACGAGTTTCGCTGGTCCGCCGCCACTATCGCACATCCCATTGGGGTTTATAATATTGCCTTCGCCCACTATATATTTGCAGCATATGGCTTACGCTGCATGACTTAAGGATGGCGTTTCACTGAAGAAAAGTGGTGCTTTGAGCGTATTTTGCAAATCTTCAAGCGTATACGCCTTAAGCTAACGACGATGAAGAGACGGTATGACAAAAGCATGCCATTTCCAGCTGAATCGCGCGGCAGTCGTATGTAGACTGTTAATGTCGTCTTTTTAAACAGTTCCATCTTTGCGTAGGAACGGCATGCTAACATAAAGTGCACCGCTATGGTTTTCGAAAGTCGGCGACCTTCGTAACCCAAAAGGATGTTTCACACATACGTCCGCTTCATCTTGAGGAAAATGTAACTTTATATAAGCATGCACACAGAGTTAGTGTTTGGTATTCGATACCATGCAATAGCTTCTGTATCAGCGCTTGTTAGCGTCATATCTGAAGTTTATTTCTTAGTTTTTTGCTTTCAAGTGGTATGTTGGTGAAGCGACAGATGAAGGTGAACACAGAAGTCAAAATCAAGTTAGTCTTACATCACGCCCTTTTCTGTGTTCGACCCTTTCAGCGACTGCTAAACTTTGTCGCCGCGATCAGCTAGTTATTGTCCTAATATGACTGAAATACGGCGAAGGCATATATGACCTTTATTGCGTCGACCTTCCCCATTTCTGTTTCTCGTACGGAAAATGTCCGATTGAAAGCACTCCGCGTGAAAGGTCGTCCGCTTCTCGCACTGTTCTTTTATACACATAGAGCGGACCGAGTTGTACCGTTACATACGAAGGTACATTACGACGAGTTCTTTTTTTCACGGTCCGCGCTCTACTGGTCAACTCCGAATAGAGACGATATCGCGCAGTATCGGGGTCAATATCGCTCCAGTGTGACGACATACGCGTTGCGGCATGTCCCGCGATCTTCTCTGTACGAGCACACGGGAAAAGAAAGGGAGCCGGGCCCCCCCACTCGAAATGCGGCCCATTGGCTACGGGAGATCCGTGTCGCTAGCCATTACTTCAGAGCAGCGGGGAGGCGCGCGCTCATTGTCTTTCGGAGGTCACACTTCGCGAGGCGACACTCATCGGCGCCTTGGCTTCGGAGGCGTGTGTGTATATACATAGAGCACGACGCTTTGTGTCCGTCCGCTGTGCGTAGCGGGCCGTCGTCGCGCCCCCGGAAAAAGAAAGGGGCGTCTCACACGTACAGCAGGCGTCTGCGCGCACAATGGTTGTTCTCGCCTGTCCTCACCACCACCACCAGCAGCGGCGAGCCGCGCGCGCAGTTTCCGTGTCGCCGCAGCGCAGCGTCCGCTGCGAACCGTCCGGTGCGGCGATTCCCATGTGTCCCTTTGGGAAGCGGCTTCGCGATGGCAACGGCGAACTGCTTCACACACGCACGGGCGTGTATGCGCACGCGAACGACGTCGTTGTGCAGCTGAGCGATCGGCCAGGCGGGTAGCAACAGCGGCTGCGCTGTTTTGCTGGAGGGCCGCGCTTCGTTAGCGCGACGCATTTGTCCCGTCCGTGCGAACAACGCGAAGCGACTGCTTTGTCGCGCTCGGTGGTGGTGGTGGATACGTGCGCGGTGTCCCTTACGCTGGCGACTTCGCGCTCGCTCTACGCGGATGCTCCACGTCGGAGGGGGCCTTCCTCGTATAAATAATGTAATACGCGCGCCCCCTTATACACTGTGCGCCTGCTCGGGCACGAAACGGGCCCTCGAGGAAGCACGGCGACCTCGCAAAAATTTGCGTGTCGATTCAGTCAAGTGCTAGTGTTCGCGAATAGCTGCGCACATTTCTAAAGTGTCGTCCTGAAAGTGGTTCAGAACTGGAGGCTCTGTGCCTTCGCGCATTGTACGCTCGCGTTGAACTCGCGCGGGAACAAGTGCGAGTCACCTGGTTTGTTTGTGAAAGCCCGCGGGCCACGGTACTTTCCGCGCTTCACTGGGCAACACCTCGGGTCACATGCGTCATCGAAGGCAACACAGCCATTATAGCCGGCGCGCTAAGCAGGAAGGGTCGGTCGGTGCGTGAGGGCCAGATTTGCTCTGTGACACTCACTTCCCTTCCCCACTGTAGCGCAGGAAAGAGAGAGTGCCCCTATAAACGTAAAAAAAAAAGCGCGGGTTAGACTAATCGAGCACGCAGTCTCGAACGCGCTTGCACGCCCTACCACCGAGGTCGAATTGTCCCGCGTTCACTGCGTCCGCCGCGGAGAAATAGCCGTTGCGTGATGTCGACGAAAGCGGGCTTTGGTTCTCAGAAGCAGCAGCGGCTCGAGGGGGCAGCCCGTAGAGCCGGAACTGGGCTCCCGGTCCGGCAGAACAGGCTCTGCTTATGAAGAGTTTGACCGCGGAGAGGGAACGCACGCGAAGTCCAGCTCTCGAACAAGTTGTTGCTGTTGCGCTTCGGATTAAGAACTGGGATGCGAGCAGCTGTGCGCGCCGCCAATAAATGAATGAATGGCGTCGCCGATTCGTTCCCGGGTCGTGGATTCGGAACACCACGTCGATGTCGCCGCCTCTTAAACACGCTGTAACGACGTGGCTGCGAACGCATTTCTCGCGGCAGTCGCTGGTACAGGACGCCAACAAAGACGACGTGTTAAACTGCGAAATCACCCTGTCAGCGGCACTCGAGTTCACACGGCCGCTGTGTTGACAACATGTGTGCTTGGCGCCCAAACAAAGACGATGGGCTAAGGTCCGGGAAGCGCTGGCTGCCGCTCGAATTCACCGGCAGCATTTCGGCGCCCGCACAAGAAACGCTACACTACGTAAACGTGAACCTCGAGCCTTGAGCACGTTCGCCCGGTGCTGTTGCTATGAGGCTTAGATCGACGAACATTAAAAAAAAAAGTGAGATTGCGAGCCGGGAACGCGTAGGAACGCATCGCCGGAGAAGAGAGAGAGCCGAGACACGAGCGGCGTCGGACGCAGCCGAACGAGCTCCAGCACCGAATCACATGTAACCCCGCCGATTTGCTTGTAACTTCAGTTGAGTGGAGTTTTCTTCTTTAATTCGAACCTTGCCTTAAATCCATCATTTGGTCACCGCTGACAAACCCCTTGTTTATAGATAAACAATCACGAGAATGCATCGGTTCTGTTAATGCCGAAGTCCGCAATACAATCCACAAAGTGTAACCATCCACCTCGGACGTACCTCTTTACAGCGGACTTCACGTTGCATTAGGTGGACCAGCCTCTAATACGAAGTGGTAGTTCTTAGAGGGGCGCTGCCCCATTCGTCCCATATACGTAGGCTCGTGCGGCCAACACTACAACACCTCCTCGGCCTTCCAAAGCCTTGCCCCATAAATCACCGCCTCTGCGCTGACGGTCGACGCCGCGCTGCCGGGGGACACATGCGCGCTACACCTTCGTCGATGCGCGGGAGCCGCGACGTGACGTGCGAGGCCCGTTCAGCGCCCGCCGGTTGGAAAAAACAGGAAATCGCTTCCGCAACTTCTCCCCTGACAAAGAGCTGCAGCGCCGGTTGCACCAGACCACGGTCGGGGCGGCCGTTTCTCGCGCCGAACGCGTGCGCAGTAGCGTGCGCATCGCATATGACTTGACTGCAAAAGTATGCAGTTAGTATAGCTATATTTGTTGTCCGAAAGGCGGAGCGTGCAGTTGTGTAGGCGCTGTTTGATTGATTGATTGATTGATTGATTGATTGATTGATTGATTGATTGATTGATTGATTTTAGCACTCCAAAACAGCCATGTATCTATCTCTGAGAGACGCCGTAGGCCATTTAAGCACGGCCATCGTGACGTGGACGCCCGCTGTACACGTTGGTTAAAATGCGACGAAGTCTGCGTGCGCTCGTGACGGCTGCCACGGAGGTACCTAACCGCTGCGGGCAATATACCTATAGGCTCATTGCATGAATAGAACTATGATGCGAGGCAGAATGACGGTCCTTGGAATCACTTCTTTGTGCGCACACTTCCCAGGAATTGACCTCTCTGGAAAGAATTGATCAAGGTTCACTTCATGATAATGTTGTGAGGAGAAAAAAGCATTTCGTAACATCATCAGTAGTCTATATACTCGCTCCGCCTACGCGTCCTATACTGACGGTACCGAAGGCGGCGAGCGTCAACCGCAGACAATGCAAGTGATCACACGCGGCACTGCACCACGTACAGGTACCACTGCGAACGCGCGTTAAGCGAGCTATAGTCGAACCCGAGCCAGCACGACGATGTCAGGTGCCTGGAAAGCGTAACGCCACCCGATACGTGAAACGCAGAGGCTTGAGTTTCGCTTGCCGCACATCGCGACAACCGGGCGGCAACGCGCGTCGTCGTCCTACGTCCGTGGCTGTGGATCTGTCCATCCGAGTCTGCGAAATACGAGGAGCCTGGAATTTAGTCCCTGCTTTTGTTCCGAGCGTGAGGGTACGAGGAAGGTAGTACATCATGAGGTCTCTCCTTTCGCTTGCTTTTAAATCGCACGGGCGCTCAACTGCACTACGTGCACGTCGTATGTCCTACAGCGGTCGCATTGCATGCGCAAGCAGATGGAAAGCAGCCCCGTTCTTGCTGCTGCCGTCACTTTTCTTTGTACAGACCTTTTCAACGGAGAGGAGGAACACCCCCTTTCTGGACTGTGGCATTAGAGTGCAAAGGCTAACGCTGGCTGACGTCGCTGCTTCGGCAGTGCATTTTTAGAGGGGGGGGGGGATTCGCACAAATAGGTAAGTCGATGTCCATCCAGGACGATGTGTCGTCTCCCCATGGTTGCGGCTTTAAAATTGGATAGGGAGTCGTTTGGCGAACATGAACAGTGGACAGCTTGTCAGGATTACAGGTCGCTCTTTTACGATGCCCGTATCTATACGCGTCGGTGCGTAACGAAAATTCACCGGCAGAATCTTGCCAACCGTTTCGGTCGTTGTTTATAATATTGTTCGGCATGCGGACAACTCTGATCCCGTGCTTATTGCACGGGGCGTACGTCGACGCGAAGTGCTTCAAACGCCCCGTTTCGTCCGCAGCAGCGGGCAGCGTTGAGTTGTCGAATTAGCCGCACCGGGAGAGCCCGGGGCGCTGTGCCCGGTGTGTTATTAGGGTCATCCTGTCCGTCCGTCGTCGGCCGTGGGCCTGAAAGAGGGGGAGAGAGAGAGGGAGGTGCATCAGTGCTCCCCTGCGTCCGTGTGTGTTGTGAGCGCTAGTCGCCCACGCCCCACGTTTGTCGCTATTTCGAGCCGCGGCTCCAACAGGCAGCAGCAGCAGCAGCAAGCCGAGGAGGGAGCGTATATATATGTATGTTCATCCATCCACCTCTTGTTCCCGCTCTTCCTCGCCTCCGTCCTTCGCGTCTTCTTCTTCTTCTTCCCGAGGGTCTGTGTGTATCGGCCGTGACGTTGCGGCCATATTTTTCTCTCGTGCCGGTTTATTTGCGCGCTTCTCTGGGGAGCTCGTTAGGAGGAGCGACGTCACCACGACTGCAGGAAGCGCTGAAAGGGGCCAGCGAAACACCGCGAGCAGTGGCGCTGGGGCGGCTGGAACAACGACGGAGCTTAGCCGCTGCGTATGTATATATGACAGGAGGCGCGACATATACGGTCACTGCAGGAGCGCGGCGCTGAGCACGCTTAGTACGTGCGTCTGTTCAAGTATTGCGGCTACGCCAGCGTGCGTGTAAACGCGTTATAGTTGCGTGCACGAATGTCTTACAAACGCGCGCGCACACACAGAGAAAGGTGAGGTGTGTGTGTGTGTGTGTGTGTGTGTGTGTGTGTGTGTGTGTGTGTGTGTGTGTGTGTGTGTGTGTGTGTGTGTGTGTGTGTGTGTGTGTGTGTGTGTGTGTGTGTGTGTGTGTGTGTGTGTGTGTGTGTAATCGAAACTTTGCTGGATCTTTGCGTGCGTTAGTGTGGGCAAAGTAGTTCGATATGGTGTGGGACAGTAATGGTGCCCAGACGTTTTCAATTAATGCCGATTGGTAGGCACTGTTAGGTAGAATGGGTGACAGTTACAAGAGCGGGAGATGGAAAGGCACGAAACGAGAGAGAGAGAGAGAGTGTTGCCACCTGCAGTGTTTTGCCTACAGTCTTGCCTACCTGCAGTGCTTGGTCACCTACACGTTCTTGCAGTGCATAACACCACATATTTCGACATTCGTTGGAAGAAGTGAGCATAATCTTTTCTACTACTTCGAGGGCATGATTTCTCACTCCTGTGTGCCAACCACCACCACCACCACCACCACTACTACTACTACTACTACTACTACTACTACTACTACTACTACTACTACTACTACTACTACTACTACTACTATTACTACTATTACTACTACTACTACTACTGCTACTACTACTACTACTACTACTACTACTACTACAAGGTGTGGCACGATACTCGGTGCCATCTACTCCTCCTCTTCTTCACTTCCACGTGTATGTGTATCGTGCAAATTTCCCGATGTTCTCGCTTTTTATTTCCGCGCTCGCAGCCATCTGTACAGCACTCGTATGTGTGCGGGGCCCTAAGCCACGACCGCGTCCGGCGCACTGCTCTCGGCCCCGAAGCAACCGAAGAGAATCAAAGCAGCAGGCGCTCGCTATTAGTGTATCCACCCCCGTTCATTTCTTTTGCGGACGCGATGAGAAATTCGTGTATTTTTAGGCCGACGCCGAGGCTAAATTTAGGGAACTCGGGTGGCGGCAGGAATTAGAAGGTATAGTAGAAAACAGCCGCTTGCGCGCTCCTGCTCTTCTTTTACTACAAGGCGCGCTTCTTCACTCGGTCCCCTCTTTTTAACTTACTTAATTCTCGCGGGCGTAAAAATAAAGACCCAGAAAAAGAAGTCGCCCTTCTCCCTCTCTCCGCTCGCCCATGCGCCAGCCTTTACAAGTCTTAGTTGCCTCGTCTTAGTTATAGTGTAACTGTGAAAACGAAGACTCAAAAAAGAAATATGAAAAGGTCATCCGACGAAAAATTTATATTCTATAAAATTTCCAAAGCAAAGCCGCCGTGGTATTAACCTTATTTAATCTGGAGGCACCAGTACGCCGTGCCTGATCATTACATCGCGCTTTTTGCGTGTACTGTCCCGTAATTTAATTTAATTTATTAACTTCAAGCACACTTAACATGCTGCATAAGACACGTGTCAAGCGTATATTGCACAGAACTTTTGTTAGGATGTATGATCTTGTTTTCGCAGTTATAGTGGGACTCTATATAGAAGGCAACCTCAAAGAAGGGTTTGATTGATTGGTTTTTCCTCAGTAACCTGCGCAATCCACCGCGCAAAGGCGAATTAAGGCGTGGCTCCGATCTTCTGCTCCTAAAGTTCCGTAGTTGTAAGCTGTAATGTACAGGTGCCTGCCTTATCGCCATTGAATATTACCGGAAATACAGTATAAGAACACATTCGGTCAACTAACTTTCGAAAGCCAACCGGTACGTGAAAGACAAGATCTCTCGCCTGTTTACCTATCAGTCGTCCTGTGTCACACCCGGCGTTTTGTATAGCTCACCAGTGTATGAGATGCTTTCAATTTATTGGGCTGTGCTTGGATTGACGAAGGCCTTACAGTATCATATATCCCAGGCCGACGAACGACAGATCCGCTCACGCGCTTGGCTACTTCGAGACTTTTGACAGAGACTGTACAGCGTATACTACACGTGGACTTGCCGTTAGCTTGACGTTGCGAAGCGAGGCGATCTGCTGCGACAAGCTTTGGCGCACTCTGTCACGTTTCTTCGCTGCCTTTATAAATAAGATCCCGTGATTATGGCTACGATGGGGATTTCCCAGCTGCAATCGTGTACCGTGTGGATGTTTACAGGAAACCGCGTCACAGTAAGCCTTGCGGATCTGCCTTGTCCTAGCAACCCCCCCCCCCCTCCCCCCTCCCCTCCGAATACGTGTCAGCGTGGAAAGCCAAGTCATCCTCTATGGCGGCCACTATGTTGTCTTCCACCGAAACCGTCTCCACCGTCGATACGCTAACCCACCCGATCACCTTGGGACGTCGAGTCCCATCTACAGAGTGCGCGGACCGGAAGTGCATAACGACCCTCGTAACCGCGCTGTTTACAATCTCGCCTCCATGAAGGCCCTCGTTGCGTACACCGTCGCACGTGCGCACAACAAATGCTATCTCACGGAAACGTGTATGCATCGAAGTTACGTGTAGCGCCTCGTACGCAGTGGTACCGGCGTTGCGGTGACATCACGTCGCCCTGCTTGCTGCGCAGGCGACGACCGAGAAAGGACGCCCGGACTCTTTTCGACCTCGGCTCTTCCGCCTATTTCTTTCCGCTCATGAATGACAGCGGCGCGTGCCGCTGCTGTGGCAGCGCCTTGCGGTTTCTTTTTCTTGCCTTCCGCTTGAGTGGATGCAGCCAGCCAGCCGCACGAGCGTGCGTGGCTGTGGGCGAGGTGAGTCGCTGCTCTGCGCCGAACGCGAGCAAGGTCGAACGGCCACGTGCCAAGGACTGACTTCGGCTTCGGGCACCGCCGAGAGAAAGCGGCCGCAAAGAGTTGCAGCGTTTGTGACATGACGCGCGCGCCAAACGCGAGAAGGCGCCGCAGTGCTTTTGAATAGAAAGCTTGTCCATCTCGTTATCTTCCTTCGGTTTGTGTCTGTCTTCGGTCTGTCTGCTCGAACAGCGGACATTGCGACGAAGAACGGCGAGCGCTGGAGCACTATTCGCACTGTCCGCGAACTGTAGGTGGCGCGCAAGTCGACTCAAGATGGCTGTTCGAGGGATGATAGGCGCTTCGGTTTGCGCGGAGAGACCCTTGTAAACACAGCTCGTTGCGTGTTCTTCAGCGTGGTGCGACACGTTTTGCACGATGTGCGACAGCAATTCACTTCCTTTTGCAAGGCCACTTTCATTAGGTGATGTTATGAGCCACATAGGAAAGGAAGACACAAGAATTAGATGCCTAATTGAAGGCGAAGCGGTGTTGAACGCCCGCCACATTATATGCTGTGGAAAAATGTGTTTCAATGAACAGTAAAAGTTATTGGCAGATACAGAGGGCCCCACTTTTCGTCTAAGACACTCTCTCGATCCGTTTTAAGTTCATAAAATTGCTTGGTGTTAAACGGACGCATCATGTCACCTTAGATCGAAGCCTGCGTAGATTGATTGTCTGCATTGTACAGGCCTCCGACGCGCGCAAAATCGTTGTCACGCGGGCACTTTTGATCACGGTCAGGGCCGATCTTGATTAGGCTCAGTCCGAATCAGATGCTGCTACACAACCTCTTGATCGCGATCAGGCGCAATCGAGATCACGACGATTGTTATATTGGTGATGTCTACGTCGAACTCGACGTGGATCAGTTTGGACCAATCACGATTAAAAAATGCGATTCGGATCGGCTTTGATCACGATCAAATGTACCCGTCCAATACTGTTATTATAAATCGCTATGAATAATATTCGATCGCATCGAAACAGCTTTATATGATTACGACCGAGCGTAATCCGGATGACCCTGGCCGCGATCGAAAGTGCCCGTACAATGTCGGAGCTTATTGAAATATTTCACGGAATTCGCTTGTGTATCAAAGCCAGTATTGAATTTCTGTAAAAAAAACTGCGAAGATCACACGAAAACAAGCAATTTCGCGTCCACTATAGCTTTGCTCGCTTGCTTACTTGTTCCTTAAACTTCCTGAAGTTTGCAGCATTTTTTTACTGTCCACCGCGTCGCGTCACGCTAGCACGTATGGGCCTCTACGTCAATTAAAGCGAAAAGTGAAAGTGATTTCCACTCACCTGTATTGCTCCAGAATAAATCACTGGGAATGAAATGTGCACTGCAGACCCGCATCGGCGGCGTCACAGGCTTACCGATACGAAGCCTCACCACCCATTCCTTTCTTCGCCGCGGATATTGCGGGAACGAATAGAGGCTCATCTTCTTAGGGGCAGCTCGATTTGTGCACTGGGGCACGCAGCACATCTGATTGCTGTAGTGCTTCTTGGCCATGACGCGTATAAGAAGAGCACAAAGGCGCGAGGCATTTGACTAAAGCAGCCAAAACACGCGTCGTCGTCTGCCTATCCTCCAAGAGTCGTTGCCGTCATGCGCCGCGGTGCGGCGCGACAGTCTACGGACATCGCGAATAGACTCGGAGTGGAATCTCCTAGCACATAAGCGGATGCGTTTTGCTAAGAGCCAGACTAGAAGTCGGATAGGGTTGTTTACGTTGCATCTGATGCTTATGGACATTTATTTCGGCAGCTGATGTCGCATTTGTATGCAAGATTACCTGCCATTTTAAGTTTCTAGCGACCTCATTGAGGTTACTACTACTACTACTACTACTACTACTACTACTACTACTACTACTACTACTACTACTACTACTGTGAGTTCTGATGCTGGTGTTCTCTCTCCCCGGTGGCTGTGCGTTCCCTTCGATCGCGGGGGGCCACTGCTTTCTCTGCGCATGCAGGCATCCACGCGTCAGCAGCGCATTCTTGTGAAAACGATGCGGCGCTGAGCGGTTGAAGTTCGTTTTGGGAAGGTGGGATGAGCAGGAGGCGCAGCATTTCGGAGAAGCTGGCGAAGAAAGCGGCGTTTGTTTGTCCAGGCAGAGCGGTTATACACCGATCGCAAGACGGCGCGTGTGTTTGGACGAGTTTCCAAAAAGAAAGGAAAGAAAGCACACCGAAGGCACGCTTGTACAAAGGCAGCGTTTGCCCGCACCGGTCGGATCACGTAGGCTAACCCAACCATGCACGTCGTCGTTCTATTCTTCTCCTGCCTTGTTTACTTCTGCAAAACAGCGACGCACCTTCCGAGTGACTCACGCCCCGGACTCGTCGCGTGCCCGCCGACGAATTCGCGGTCGCCACCTCTTTTTCTGGGAACCCGCCGTGGTGTATACCTGAGAGGCTATGGTGTTCGAATGCTAAGCTCGAGAGCGCGAGTTCGACTCCCGACCACGGCGGCCCATTTCGATGGGGGCGAAATGCAAGAGTTGCCTGTGTACTTAGTTGTATACGTGCGCGGCAAAATGGCATCAGCTCGCGCAGGGCAGGATAAATTGGAGGTCATTGGGAGAAGCCTCCGTTCACTGATGATGACGGTGATACGCCTAGGATGATTAGCGCCTGCCCACTCATTGGGTTCGTCCTGCAGTGGACATCAGATAGGCTGCCGACGACATCGAATATGATGAGGACAAAGAACCCCACCTGGTCAAAATTGATCAGGAGTCTCCCACTGTTGCGTGCCTCATAATCACGTCATGGTTACGACGCGTGAAGCCGCACAAATATTATGCTTGAACGCACTTATATTTCTCTTATAGATGTTTAAGGCCGTTTACGAAGTCACTGTTTCCAAGCTTTCGTCTTCGCAGTATAACTACGAAACAGTGAACATATCCCGTCTGTTTCGGTTGAAGACGCGTATGCCATTTACTGCGTGGGCGGTAAAAGAAATAAGGAAGGAAGAAACGACGGCCCTCGATGTCGAACGTTCGCTCACAGCGCCGTGCGCATTGTACAAGGACGCCACGGGGCGTGGTTGTTTGCACCTGTAGGTCGGGGAGAAAAGGAACGAAGCGTACGCAGAGGAAATAAATCAAGCGTCCAAACGGAGCTGCGTACTAAGTAGCAATAAGTGCGGGCAAGCAGAGAAGGACGCGGTGCGCGTGACCTTGTCCTAATCGGTCGATTGTCTTTTTCTTTCCTCGGCGTCGCGGTCCCTGCTTGCGCCAGATCTCTCTCTACACACACGGAGAAGAGCACACGACCCGTTGCGCGTCGCATCCCCAATCACCCTGCAGCGACAAGGGCACGCAGGGGGCTTTTCCCGTGGCCCTGAAGAAGAAAATAAGAGCCAACGGCTCTTGGACTTCGGCCGCTCGTCGCGAGAGACCTCGCATGTGCATGTGTACTACGCGCACGCGTTATCATCACCGTTGCTGCCGTGAATGTCAATGATGGTCAGTTCTGCACGAGGAACTGGCCCTTGCTCCGTGTTTTTTTTTTCCTTATACCCGGCTGCACACGTTGAGAGTATACGAACGGCCCTGATGGGACCGTCATTGTCTCGTGGAAGGGCAATAGGCTATAGGCGGCTTATGGTCAGTCGGCCTTGCCTGCGGTGCGAACGTTGTTGCCCGCAGCGAATAGCCCGCCTGCAGCGCTCGTGCATGCGTATTAAAGCACTCGTAGCACGTACGCGCACGCTTGGTGACACGTACTGTAAATGCTGAACTGCACGCAACCTTGAAGCGCCACGTGTGTTCGGGATGCTCACTCTGGAGCAGCTGCCGACCTTGTCGAGACCATTCGAGTTTTTTTTTTTTTTCAACTTTTTTTTTTATTCCTGCTTTTACGAGCGGCTGTTTTGCGGTGTCCGCGACATCCTTGACGTCTTAATTTAACGACGTCCGACCGCATGCCGCCGCTGTGTGTGTGCGATGATGATACGATTCTGTTGTATACATATGCCGCGGCCAAGATTATAGTTGTGTGCTGTCTACTTTAATGGACATATAAACGCTGCATAAGTTGTGTTCCTTGTGATATCCAAGTAACAGCACTATTGTGGCAGAGAATGAAATGGGGAAGCGAGGATTATTTTGGCGAATGATTTGTGGAGGCGCATATGGGAAACCTTAATCTGATAGGTGTAACCTTAAGAGACAGGAAGAGAGCAGAGTGGGTCAGGGAACAAACGGGGGTTAAGGATATCATAGTTGAAATCAAGAAGAAGAAATGGATATGGGCCGGGCACGTAGCACGTCGGCAGGATAACCGGTGGTCATTAAGGGTAACTGACTGGATTCCAAGAGATGGCAAACGCGTGAGGGGGAGACAGAAAATTAGGTGGGTAGATGAGATTAAGAAGATTCTAGGTATAACGTGGCAGCAGAAAGCACAGGACCGGGTTGATTGGCGGAACATGGGAGAGGCCTTTGCCCTGCGGTGGGCGTAGACATACTGATGATGATGATGATGATATGGGAAACCCAGCGCGATGCGCGATAAATCAAGGGGCTGAGAGATACATACATCATATCATGCGGCCATGCTTTTGCAAAAACTCAGACCTTGTTCCCTTCGTCTATTGATTGCATATGACGTAGCGAACGCGCTGTGCTGTAGTTTGCGCGTTGCATTCGCTAAACTTGTATACGTGTAAGAAAGATGGTCCGCAGGCGGTCCAAAAATTTGAGTGTTTCGTTTAAAAGTATAGATGGCTCAGCTTGAAGCGTGGGGCACCGTTGGCTGATCTGTCTATTCCTCGACCTTCGTGCTCAGAAGAAGCCGACAAATGCAAAGCGGAAAGAGAGGGAGCTTACTTTAGAAAAATAGAGGGGTGGGTGATTGGTAGCAAAAAAAAAAAAAAAAGAAGAAGAAAAGAAAAAAAGAAAGCACCCTCTTCGCGGGAACAGATATCGTGCATAGTGTTCCATTAACCGGGACGCGTTAATCGATCGTCTTTTCGGAACCATAGCTGACGCGTGTGCCACATAACACGCGAGATTTGCTGCATACAGAAGGGGCGCGATACGATTTCCCTCGGCATGGGAGGCCTCTCATGAGCCAATTGGAGACCGCCCTGCGAGAGCTATTTCCTTGTGCGTCATTTCCCGCGCGATTCGGTAAGGAGCGTTCCGTTATCGTTGCGAGAGCGCGTGTTACCGTTTCGTTGCTCGTCCTCCCGTTCATAGAACTCCCGTGTAATAATTACAGCCGTGCTTCGACTGCCCGTGAAAGCACTCCCATATAGTGTGTTGCTATGGGCGTTTCAGATACCGTCTGAGCTCTTGCCTTGTCTGCGCCTTTCTTTTTCCCCTCCATTATCTGGCTTGCGACTAAACATTTTTCTGGACGCGCGCTTTCGCATTGTCGGCGGGCGGCGCTTTGGATGCTTGCGCAAGGGTGTTGCGTGGCAATAAAAAAAAGTGGAAGCAGCCGAGCAGTCTAGCCACTTTATCATAGTTATTTTTTGTTCCGATGTCGGAAGGAGGCAGTGACCAGCAGGCGGCGTGTTTTCGCGGCGCCAAGCAAGCGTCACAAGTGGACGGGCCGCCGTGGGTTCCTCATTACGACGGGAGCATTTTCCAGGTACCCGCTCGGCAGACGCACGCTGCTGCTGCGGCCGCTGCTGTTTTAGTTGCTCTGCTGTTTGTGTAAACTCGCGAAGGGGCCATTACGCGCTACAAACAACGGCAACACACACCGCCCGCTGCCGCGGAGCAAGATTTCACCTGTGTGTATAGCGGCAGTGAAACGGTGCTGGTGCGACCGATGGTGCAGCGGCTTGTTTGGAAGAACCGGACGCAGCTGCGGTGGCCGTGACGCCCGGGACATGGTGGCCGCGTTCGTGAAGATCCAGAGACAAAGTGCGGGCGAAGGCTACACGCGGGGTCGTTATTTTATCGGTGATCACGCGCCATAATTCCAGCATTAAAGCCAACGAAAATAACACAGTATATAAAACACTCAGCGCCTTCCTTGCGACATTTCAACCCTTAGTACATGTATTTGTAGTCCATAATATCACAGTATATACAGTATAGGGCGACAGGCTGAACTCCTTGTTTACAGTAATCCTTCGTTCATCGCGGTTACGACTGTTTCGGACTGCTCTACATTTCATTCCGCGCTAGTGTACGCTTAGTAAACGTCTAGAGCACGGTGGTTTAGAGAAATGGAAAATAGCAGGTCATTATCGTGGCGCGATTGAAATTGCACACGCTGGGCGTTTGGTGTTAGGGTAACCTATGCTACGGAAGCGTTCCGAAACACTTTTTTTTAACTGATTCACTACGGTTATGCACAAAATTAAACGCTGGATCCTCCTTTATTCCTAACGGTTGTCCGTGAAACATTAATTAGGTTAATTAACTTAATTAGCGACACAGCGCGAATGGCTTGAAGGCACCGTAGGCGGTATGGGAAGGTTCTGATTAAAAAAAGAGAGTGGGGAAACCCTGCTACGACCCTACTGTTAGCGCTTGACCTTAACATAATAACCGTTTAGCGTTACAGGGTCCCGAATTGTTTCTCACGTACTTGTTGCTTCCTTCAATTTCACTAGAGTTACTGTATACGCTACCTTTAGGTAGCAGAGTTGCGCGTCTGTTTTCCAAACGCCGCTGGCAACGTTTATTGGGGAGAAGTTTCGACCAAGTTTCGCACTTCTTCACGCCGCCGCTGCAGCGAACTGGTTTAACAATAGTTATTGCCAGTAAAGTTCATCGCCGGTTGGCGACACGCCAGGCATGTCGCCTGCAAAAACTGAGTGCGGCTAATAGTCGGGACTTACGCGCAACTCTGCTACCTAAAGGTAGCACATACAGTAACCCTAAAGTTGAGAAGATGCAAACGCCTCCTCCGCACCCGATTACGGTGCGACTCCGCTCCAGTGTGCGCGCCGTTCCCTGCTTTCGTGGCGGTGCGCGGCTTCAGTGGAGCAGTGCGCGGCGGCGGGCGCCTTCAAAGGAACCCCGCCAATTGGGCCATTGTCTACCCTCGCCACTGGCAGAACACCTTCCGCGGGCTCGCACATTTTCTACCCGTCTCCTCCTCCTTCTTTTTCTCCGAGTCGCCGCGCGGCAAAAAGGTAAATACTCGTTGCGCGGATGACTTTTTTCGCCGCTGCCGCGGCCGTTTGAGAGAGAGAAGTGAACTTTATTAAAGCACCGGCGGAGGTAGCAGGGTGCCACGCAGGGCCCTCTTGCTACCCGACTATATGCAGTCATCAAGTTGCGTCTCGACGCTTACGCCGGGGAACCCAACGTTCTCCACGAGGCTGTCGCCCCTGGGTCCCGTCAGGTGCGTCCCTGCGCGTTTGGCGAGCGAGAGCTGTCTCGATCCGCTGGACCGCCTGTAGCTGTTGCCCTAAGTCCTGAGCCGTTACGGCACTGGCAATGTCCGTTGGCAGTCTGCCTGGGTAAGCCGCTGCCTCTTCTAGATTCAGTTTACAATCCCACAACATGTGAGTTAGCGTGGCGGTCGCACTGTTACACACACTACACTTTGCACTCTCGTAGACGTCGGGGCACATGAAGCGCGCGAGCGCAGGCGTGAGCACCGAGTTCGTTTGCAGCTGTCTGTAGAGTACCGCCTGTTCTCTGGTGAGCTGCGGGTGTGCGTCCGGCATGGAGCGACGTGCGCTCCGGTACCATTCCAGCACATCCGCGTAGCTCGTTACCAGTTCTCGGCCCGCGCGAGCGCTGCCCGAACCCTGCCTGCGCACTGTTATCCACACGTCGCAATGTTTTTTGCTGAAGCCCGTTTTCAAAAAGCCCCGCGAGCATGGCAGGGACGATTCTCTTGACATGGCTGTTTGTTTGTTGGGCCACTTTGGGGGCTGTATACGGGGAATGGCCGTAGACAGTTGCTTTGGCCACGGTGGCAGAATTGTTTGATGAAAGTTATGGGAGCTTCTTTGAGGTATATATACACACGATCGAACAGGTCGATGCAAGACGCTGCGGCTTGTTCCTTCGTTAGCAGTTTTCTTTTTTCTTTTTGAAAGTAGTAGTGATGGGGGGCTGACATACTGTAATATACCATACTGGCGCAAATAAAAAAAAAAAAAGACATCGTGGCGTGACGTATATAGAAACGTGTGCAGAGTGAATCTCCAAGACCAACAACCCATCCCCGCGACCGCATAAGGGAGTCTAATTAAGCGTGTGGCGGAACGTCTTGCTCTTCAGAGCAAACCGTAGTTGCCGTGTTGCGATTATTGGCAACTACTGTATATGATCAGCAGTAGTATGGCGATCGTTTCGGCTGTGGGGCTTTGGGGCTTCTAAGCTTTGAAGTCTCTGCTGCACACTGTCGCGCGGCGCCCCGCCACGGTGGTCTAGTGGTTATGGCGCTCGACTGCTGACCCGAAGGTCGCGGGATCGAATCCCGGCCCCGGCGGCTGCATTTTCGATGGAGGCGGAAATGTTTGAGGCCCGTGTACTTTGATTTAGGTGCATGGTAAAGAACCCCAGGTGGTCGAAATTTCCGGAGCCCTCCACTGCGGCGTCTCTCATAATCATATCGTGGTTTTGGGACGTTAAACCCCAGATATTGACTGTCACGCGGCAGTTGCACATGTATCCTCTTAATCTGCGTCACACTAAAAAATGCGGTGACCTCGCCACGTTCTCATTTCGGCATTAATTTGTATTTCGCCTTGAAGCAATGTTTTCCCCCCAACTCGCGTAACGTGTTGAAGTTGCCTACTGAGTCTTACGCAGCTATAATGGAAATTCTTACACGTCGCTTGGTGCACTACCAGTACCTCCCCCACTCATTTAGGAGGCAAGACTTCGCGTAACACCGTGCCCTCACGTCTATTTTCATGCCTGCTCGAAGTTCCCGCGTATGCATCAAGGATAAATGGATCGCTGTGTAACCTTAATTCACCGGTCGCACTCTTTCTGTCTCTGCACTCCTCTTTCAAGAGAGAGAGAAAGAGAAAGTGATCAGCGTGAAGGCGCCTTCGTTGAATGCCTTTGTTGCCAACCGCATGTAACCGTATGCTTGGGCGTCATTTTGCAGCCGCAGCGCGGTCCCATCGCATAATGCAACCTCGTTGTCACGCTGGTCGCGTTCTTGCGACACACGCGCACGTATGGATGCAGCTGGATGTGGTCTGCGCGTGTGTCATTGCCGCGCAGCACGCCAGCGACGTGCAGGACAGCGCCCGAATGACTCTGCAGCTGCTAACAGTGGTCGGGGAGGGAAGAGAAGAGCGAGGTCACTGCTGAACTTAACGAGGGCTCGCAAAAAGAAGATCCATATATGGACTTTGTTACTTTGCCGCGTCTTTAGGACCAATCAGAAAGGAATGCAAGGTTTTGCGAATGAAAACGAGCGGCGTGCTGTGCATGTTGTTTTGTAATGAGCTTCATGCCGACGACCCTGAATGCGCGCGGCGGCCCAATGTACCGTACATCTCCCGTGTCTCGCGGACGAGCCGGACGCGGTTTCAAGGTTTATGACGCAACCGCGGCGCGCGCGCGGCATATATTGTAACGACATTGCGACAGGAGGACAGTCAGTTGGCGATATGCGAAGCGCGTTTCGCTGGCTCTCTCCACGTGTTTTAGGTTCTTTGAAGGACCCCTTTTTGTACGAAACGACGTATTCTGGAGACGGAGACGCCGCGCTGGCTGCGCTTATACTATGTGCCCTTGGCGATGCTATGCGGTCGTCCGTCCCGGTCGACGTCGCTGCGCAGCGTCACGTCGTTCGTGTATACGAACTGGGCGACTTAACCAAGGTTTATGGGGCTTCATGAAAAGCTCGTGGGGCGTATATACAAGTCGAATGCTAACAGCGCGGCTCAGTGCCCTCCCCAGCTTTCCTGCTGCGTTGCTAATTTGCCTGTCGTCTTTCCTTATTTCATTAGGTTGTTTCTATAGCAAGGAAACGAGCCCATCGATCGGTGCCCCTTCTTTCATTCTTCTTGCAGTTAGTCAATGGCGGCGCTCCAGCGTAGTTGATACTACAGTTACTGTATATGCTACCTTTAAGGGAGCCAGTGGCGTAGCCGGGGGAGGGGGGGGGGGGGTACACCGGGCCGGTGCCCCCCCCCCCCCCCCCCCCCGAAATATTTTTTATATGGCGTACAGAGCTCAAAATGACACTCGATCACATTTGCCTGCCCGACCCCCACTTTAGGTCAAGGAGGTGCCCCCCCCCTCGAAAAAAATTTTTGGCTTACGCCCCTGAAGGGAGCCTATAATAACTCTAGTTGATACATTTGCGCCGGTGCTCTCATAATCCGAGATAATCCACCGCTGATATTGTACATGTCCTTGCAATTTATCTGTGCTCTTGCATCCAATCTTAACAAGGCAAAAGTAAAGTGGCACCTCGATTCGCCTTCTCCTGGAGCATTAATTCATTTGCCACCCACTGCAGCGATATGAGCCGTCTGCACTGCGTCGACGCGCGATAGAAATAACTGTTTCAGTTATTCTCTCGCTCTCTCTGCGACACTCGAAATCATTTTAAGTGCCCCCGCACGAAACGTGCTAGAAAGGGGCATTCTGATTTGCATATGATAGCCGCTGTGAAATCTCGCGCCTATATTTCGCTCCTATAAAGCGGCAATATCTGCAGTGCCGCATTATGGAAATTTTCGTTTAATGTCGCTGCATATACACAGCACTTTTCCTGTTCACTGCATATGTACAGGAAGGAGTCACGGATCACCCATTTACGAAAACATCCATTTGACCAGCAAACAAGCGATAGCTTGTTGTTGACAAGCCTTTGTGACACTAAGAACCGCCAAGTTCTTACTTGACCAAGCATGCCGCAACCTTAACTCCTCGGCTTTTGTCGACCGGGATGTAATGATGATCTGCATCGCTGGCTCACACCCACCCTGGGGGATTAGCCAAGGAACAAATGCATTAAAAAAAAGGCACATATGAATGGTATGGCTATCGAGAAGTTTTAGAATAACGAATACATGTGACTGTCCCTTCTTCTTCTGAACTTTCTTGGAACGGAGCTTCGCATCCGGAGCGATGGCTCGTGTTGTGCGGGTCCGCTGCAGGTCGCAAGCAAGCCGACAAAAGTTATTTCTGGTGTTACGCGTACGGCAGGAACACCCACAGCTCTATCATGTGGCGTCCTCGTGATGCTTCCGGCTGCTTATACATGGCAGCGATTTCGCTGCCGGTGCGTAACAAATACTCCGGTTAACACCAGTTGCGCTAAGGACGCATGCAAGCCCGCTCGTCGGACCGTAACCAGATTGTGATAAGCGGGCGCGCCTTCATTGTTAACGCTCGCGCGCAACTTTATGCCGAGGTGTAGCCGCGAAGCGCAACACTTTCGCGGAAAGCGATGGCTATCGCCACTGCACCCGCCAAAGCCGTCCCACGCTAGCTGCAGCGCGGAGTACTACATAAACGTGGCGTTCTCCGGCGCTGCTAAATGGAGCAATCGCGCTCGCTTGCCGGATGCCCTATCGGAGTGCCTTACGCACTCATCGATGAAGATCGGGTTGCGGATGGCGGTACGGATGCAACGACGATGGTAGCCTGCTTTGCGTGCACGCAAGTAGGAAGCACGAAGCTACTTATGGACGTTCCCAGATCCGAATGGGAATGTAGGGTAACACATACGGACTCTATTTGTCGAGTCCATATGCGCTTATGCATGCCGCACCAAGCCTTCCGGAGCTGCTGTCTATCGGAGGGATATCGTGAGCGCACGCGAACGCGAATACACATGACACTTCGCTTTTTGGAGTGCTGATGTTGCCGTGTAATTGGAGCCTATGATCCGTGAAATCTTCGATAAAAGGGGCGGACGTTGACGTACATATAGGGACGCTATCCCCTGCGAAGCATCGTTAAGTGCTTGCCCAAGTCGCAAGAATTAAACGCGTGGTAACTTCGCACTGCCGTCTGTTCTATCTATTCATCGGGCAGTTCTCAACTCCTCAACGCCAGCGTTATCGACGCGCACAATTCGAGATCGCGGCATCTCGACGCACGCGCACTCAATTTCTCCTTCGTGTTGCACCTGGCTCGTTCGACCTCTCTAGGCCGTGACGCAATGCCCGAAAGCCCTTGCAAGCGACGTAAACAGAGCGCCCTGTTGACCGCGCGTGTGTATACACCGTGGCGCTTTGGTGCAGCAGCGCTGAAACAAAGCGAACGGGGAGAGAGAGAGCGCGCGTTTGCTTCTCACGTTGTCGTCCGAGGCGGCGGCGAGGCAAGCGGCGGGCAGCCTTGCCGCTGTTGCGCAAGGGACGTCGGCAAGGACGTCGCCGTGCACGGATCGGCCGACCGGCTTGCGGGAGGCGCACTGCTACGCCGCGAAGGCCACCGCAGCGATCGACGCGCGTGCTTGCTTGCTTGCAGCGGGCGCGTGCATAACTGTACGGCGGTCTGTTTGCCCTCACGTCGCTGGCTACGTGTTCGGTACTACCAGAACAAAGATATATCTGGTATATACATGGAGTTCCCCCAAAACATACTCAGTACCCACGCAGCGCAAAATTAGGAACTTGAGTGTGTAACACCTTGTTAAAGAGGACTGTTTAATAACACAATGCATGTCGGCCATTTAACACATGCCGTGGTGTTATAGCCGCGGTGCTGCTGCGGAGAGTAAGTGCCGTGGTGCTTCGGGTGTTTTGTCATATTTTACATCGTTTTGAAAATTTCGAACGGTAACACAGCGAACGTAAAAAGGGAGCACTATTCACGCTTACGTACACGTCGCAACGTATGATTTTTGCCCCTTGATTTGGGACGGATCTCATGTATGCGAACTATATTCGCTACTGGTTTGTCGACTTTCATTCATAATATTGTTTGTTCCTCCATAGATTTTTTTAGTGTATTGCTTAGCTATATTGCTTTAGAAGGTTGTATATTGCTGCCAAGAGCACTCTGCGATGTTTCAGTGGTGTAGTTTTTCATAATTTTCTTTACGCTAACATTCTGCGACTTTTTCTCGCCAGATCGTATTCGGTGTTGCTATTTTGTGTAATAAGGTAACAATATTAGCGTGTTCTAATACTTTTCGAAAAAAAAAAAAAAAAACCTCAAGAATGCAGAGAAGCACACTGAAGCTAGCTTTTGCAACACTCAGACGCGTCATATACAATGCGCGCTGTGCCCTTTGGAGACACCGCTGGTCGCGTATTACTTAAAAACACTCTTTCATATACAGTTGCGTGTCAGCTTTTTCAAAATGTCGTCGCGGACTTTCGCGTCGACGTGGGAGGGCATGAAACAAACAGACGGACTTGCAGACGAAGAAGAAAACAGAAAAGCAAGTGGGTGTAACGTGCTTTGCAATGCCGGCGGGAACGTTTTATTTATCGAGTTTCTGTGAATGCACCTGACCTTTGCCGGCGGATGCTGCAGATGGCCGCCCCAGAGGAGCCCTCGCCATTTCCTGAAGGGCACGCCGATTGTTTATGTATGCGCATGTGCGCGTGCCCTCGCGACCTGACACGAAGCAAACAAGTGCTGCTTGCGGTGCAAAATGCCACCGCCAATATAGGCAGGCAAGGCTTGAGTCGCGATATAAAGCTTTGACCGTAGGCTCTTAATACGAGCACGACTCCCGATTCACCTTTCGGCTGCCCTCTTGTCCCATTGTGCATGAACAGGGGGATCGCAGCAATCAGTAACCGCGAATTTCATTACATTTGCATTTCGGTGACTTGTTCGTTCTGTTTTTTCTTTTTTTTTGCAACGTTTGTATGCTTTCGCACCATAAAATACTTTTGGCGCGGTCCTCTGCAGGTATGGTAGGGTTTCGGTAGGGGCCGAGACAGCCGGTATTTCCACAAGCAAAGCCTCCGAGACGAAGAGACGTTTCGCGACTTTTCCGCCAGGGGAAGGGCGCATGCGCCGGGGTATCGTGAAAAAGGGCGATTATTGGATACGTATATACAAACCGCGGAAAATGCGGAGGTGTCTGAACTCTGCCACTCTGCGCGTATATACCCTAAAGATGTTTGTTTAGGGACCTGCTCCAAGCCACGCGTCGTCTCATGCCACATCAATGCGCAGAATAATATATGTATGAGCGTGTTCCCATTCTGCTCATCATCGAAGATAGTTTGCTTGACTGCTGTAAGAAGACAGCCTCGACAGCAACTGATGGAACGCGCTTGGAATACGTATCACGCGGAAATTAGGAGAGAAACACATTTTATCGTACTATTTTAACATCTTACGTGCACGAACCCATATAGTAAACACAACTTAGCTTACATTAGGCGCATGAAAATAAGCGTCACCGCTGGTTTTCGTGTGCACATATGACGTCCCCGTCGAATTTCCGAGCATCCCGCTCAGCCGCCGCATATTGTTTTGACTTCGATCCATTGCGAAGCTGTTTCATATGTAGGCTTTACGTAAAAATTAGGAATCGAACGAAATTTCATTAAACACCAGGGTTTTACGCGCAAAAACCACGATATGGCTCTGAGATACGCCTTAGTTGACAGGGGCGTAGTCAGAAATTTTTTTCGGGGGGAGGGGGGGGGGGAGGGTTCAACCATACTTTATGTATGTTCGTGCGTGCGTTTGTATGTGTGCGTGCCTATATACGCAAGCAAAATTGAAAAATTTCGGGGGGGGGGGTTGAACCCCCCCAACTCCCCCCCCCCCCCCTGGCTTCGCCCCTGTTAGTTGAGTACTCCGGATTAATTTTGACCACCTGAGGTTCTTTAGCGTGCGCCTAAATCCAAGTGCGCGGGTGTTCTTGCATTTTGCCCCCCATCGAAATGCGGAACGAAACTCAAGACGAGTGCTGTCATTCTATAGTAATCGCTTTTACCTATATCTTTGCAACTATGGAAAATTTGGAACACGGCCTAAAACGTACAAATGGTCAGATATTGCGAGCTATGCGCGAAGGTCCGCGCCCAGAGGTATACGTCTTGGTGCACCGTTCTTACTACAAGCGCCGCGACACAAGAGCGCGTGACATCGGCCTTCCGTCGCAAGTGTGAACACGGTGTCTTGGACAAGAGCGTTAAACGTATGCGCAGCCTGCGCTTTCAGCCAAGCCAGGAACCCGCGAAATGTGTTGGCAAGCTCGCTGCGGGCGGCTGCTCCGGTGGCAGTAGTATAATTGCTGGGCTGGGCCGGGCATCGCAGGCCCACCCTTGAACTTGCTCGTATGCACGCAGGCGAATGCGATCGCCAACGGCGATCCGTCCGCTCTCTGAGCGCGATTATTTTTCCCCATTGTGCGCCGGTCTGAGCCACGTCATGATTACGATTCGCAACCGGTGTTTCTTTACGGGTCGCGATCGTATCGCTGGGTGCTCGCCCCGCCGGGAGAGTCTGCGCAGCACCTCCGAGTTGGCTGGCTGGTGTCCGCGTCGGCGCGCTTTCTGTTCCGACGACGGCGCAGGGCTCTTGTTGCGTGATCTTCATCGTCAGGAGCCTCGGTTTCCGTTCGTTTCTCGCAGCACGCTTTTCTCCTTTGCACGTCGCTGGCGGGTAGCTTTGCCCCCCCAGCGGTTAGTGCTGGCTATACTTATCTTCTGCGCGGTGCTGCTGACGGCTTAATAATTTTTCCGAGTCCGCATGCACCTTGTTTGGTATTCACCGCACCCGCGGCAAGGTTGTTGACACTGCTGCGTAGTTTTTCTTCGCATTACACCTCTCTCGGATTTGATGAGTCGCTTTCGTGATGCCGGTCGATCGGCTGCTGTTCCTGCATTAAGAGCCGTTAGAAATGCGCCGGAAGAGAGAGCGCTGGCTATTAGTGGAGGGGCATTATTGCGAACGGCAAGGTCCACTGACTTCACGTGAGCGTGACGTGTGGATGGCGTAACATAAATTGCGATAGAACGAACGTGATCACGTGGCTTGGAGGCATTCACGAACGTGTTGAGAATGTGACGAAAGGTCCCGGTTAGAGGGAAGAAATATGATCGTGAATATAACGAGTCGAGGCGTTGTTTACTGACTCCAAACGTTATGAGCGGCTTCTTACTCATGCCTGGTACATGAAGGAGCAGATAACGACAGTGTGCATCAAGACGGCACCACGTCAGCAGAGCTATAGCCTATGCCCGGTTCTGGACGCGTTGTAGGCATTTGTGCTCGTAAAGAAATAGTAAATAGAAAGAGAAAAGTCTTCGGCTTCACTGCCTGACTGTCACGTTCTTCAAGACAAGAGGCGGCAGCCGGTGTACGCTTTCTCCGCTCCGTTCTTGCGTCGACTGTGCGCAGTGTGTGAATGTATGTATCACACACACGTACACACTCCGCATTCAGTATGCCCTGTTTGCAGCAACCTCGCGTTCTTTCAAAGCAGGGCAGGTTTTTCCTCGCCTTGCGTGTGTGTCTGTGTGCTCGCAGACTTCGTAATAAGGCGGGTCGGGCGGTCGCAATGCATGACCGCGCGGAGCTAGTTGCGAGCTCGAGTCGTGCGCGTGGGCATGGGACGTCATCGTGCATGCAACGACGTGGCGACCGGAAACTGTCTATTCGGCGGCGGAGATAACCTTATTATTCGCCCACAGCGACGTCAGGGCTCGTCCTTTGTGCGATTGCACGGCTCTCTTCTCCCGTTATCTTCTCCTCAAGAAAGAAGAACGAAACATATGAAGAGGGGGTGGCGGATGTAGAGTGGATTGCGAGGAATTGCCGCTGCGAAAGTTGTCCACTGTTCGCCCTTGCATGGAGCTTAGGTCCGCGTGTCGATTCACCGGATTTCGAAACCGAGGGCAACCGCGGATATAGGCCTACCTTGCGCGCTGGTGACTCATCATCGAGTCAGGTAAACGACCGTCCAGTCCATTGATGGTGGCCCTCTCCAAGTTGATCGAGTGGGGATTGTGCCGCTATCGGTGCGTAGTAAGGCGTGCGTATCGCGTCTTGCTCTCGCTTATCGACTCGTGGACACGGAACACTGCTTGTGCCGCGCGCAAGAACATACGTCAGCGAGATAAGGCAGGCTCGTAAACAGATCGATAGGAAGAGAACAGGGATACGCAAGTATAAAGGCGATCACATGTCAGATCGTTTCAACCGATGATTCATGAACAGGATTCATTAATACTGTTTGGTCGTTTTGAATCCGCCTTCTCGGTAAGCCGGCGGTTGGCAGTAAGTTAGCGCTGAGCTCATTCAAACTACAAGGCTGTTTGTTCATTCATAGCTTCATTCATCCATCGCTTGTTCATATAGCGAGGGCCTCTCCACGGCAAACTTGATGCCTTAGGTTATAGCATACGAGGGTTTATTGGTCAGCTACCACTTCGCCCAAAGGTCACGTGTGACGTGACACGCTCTGGCAAAAAAGAGTATTCCACACTCGCCGCCTGGGCTACGAGTGGCGCTGGCTAACACTCCAAGTGTAAGCATGGGCAAATATAACCAATGAAGTGGACGGGGAAGCGTCTTCCGTCTTAGCTCAATTGGTAGAGCATCGGGCGCGTAATTCGAAGGTTATGGGTTCAGATCCCACCGACGGAACGGGTGATATTAAAGTGCAGCTCTTAGGCGCCCGTTCCTGCGTTGAGCGGCGTCGCCGTCGGTGGCGTAACCGATAGACATGAAAAAATTAAGAAAACATATCCAGAATCGAATATAATTTGAAACCGAGCCCTTTGCGTGGCAGGAGAGTATTCTACCACAGAGCCACGCTGGTGCTTGAAACTGCTTTGCTAAAATACCCTATACTCGGGCAAGGAATCGCGTTAACCTATGTAATATAGCGTGGTAGAAGAGTAAAATAGCAACCAGTCATCACACAATGTTAATTGCGCAACGAGTGTGCGGTTTAATGCTTCCCACCCACGGCAAAGTGCTCAGCCATTACTCTTCATCGTCATCAGCCACATGCAGCATCAACAAAGTGCACATAATACCTTACAGATATGTAGCGGGTACCTCGCTTATCCGCAGAAAGGCGAATAATGGCGTAGTGGGTGCTGGCCTACTTCACTAAAATTGTGATTTATGGCGTAGTCGATACCTTGCGGAAAGCCAAAATTTCAAACACACTTGGCCATGCCCCAACACGAAGCTGCGCTCTGAATTCGCATTAGGCAGTATCGTAATCGTCGGTGAATTTTTTTTCGTCCACTTCATTTCAATTTACGTCACAATTAGTACACTACAGTTAAACACAACAATTGACGTCCTCTATGCTTTCCCTGGCCTAATTGTCTGTTCGATTCACTTGGTTGTAGCTTGAGCGAAATGAAGATAAGCTTCTTCAGCGGTTTCCGCGCGCCATCACCTTCACTGGGTGTTTGCGTCCTCTGTGTCATCTTACTTAAACTCGCGTTTCCTGTCTTCCTTTCTTTTTCTTTCTTTTCTGTTTCGCTTACACTTCGCGCCGCTTTGTGTGTGGAAGTGGCGAAGAGGATGTATAAAAGCCCGGCCGCAGCGATTCGTGCCCGTCGACTTTGCAATCGGCCCTTACTCACGCGCGCGTAAGCGATTTCGTTTCTGACTCAGATGTAACACACTCTCCTCCTCCTCCTCCCTCGTGGTGCAAGCGGTGCCCATTGACGAATTCTGTGTCCGATTCGCGGAACCGGCGCCGTCTCCGCCATCGTGGCAGCCACGGCGTCGAGAGAGAAACACCTGTCCTTCGCGAGATGCGAAGAAACCATGAGTCGCTTGCCTCCGCCGCGAGCCTTCACCCCAACCGAGTCGTCCTTCGCTCGAGGCGGCGACGCGACACGACCGCCTCCGCGGCGGTCTGGTTTACTTCGCGGCGTTGCCGAATCCGTGTTTCCTGCATCGTGTACTCGCTTCTTATTCTGTGCCATAGGTTATTTCTTTGTTTGTTTTTTTTTTTGCCTTCCTATTGCTCGTTTCTCATTTTGTCGTGAGTCAGCTTTTTCTTTTTACGCGAAAGGACGCCTTTCGGCCGTGACCTCAACGCAGAGTCTCTAGTCGTGATAACGAGGGTTATGGTGCTCGACTGCCGACCCGAAGGACGCGGGATCGAATTCCGGCTGCGGCGGCCGCATCTCGACGGAGGCGAAGTGCTAGAGGCCCGTGTACTTACATTCAGGTGCACGTTAAAGAACCCCAGGGGGTCGAAATTTCCGGAGCCCTTCACTACGGCGTCTTTCAGAATCGTATCGTAGTTTTGGGACGTAAAAATACCTACAGCTTTTATCTTATGTCTCTTCTAAACTTTACCTTCAGTGGAGCGCTAAAGGAGCGCTTAACGCTTTAAAAAAAAAAAAAAAGAGCGCTGCTGGCTGTGCCTGAGTTGTACGAAACGTCTGATTTTGTCCGCGTTTTTCGTGCTTTTCTTTGCATTCACCTTGACCGTCTATACAGTGAGGATGCGGAGTGGAAATTTTTGGCGCTCGTTTTTGCGTGAGGTGCCCTTTTCCTTATCGCATGTCCGTTGCCACTGTGAGGACGCGTGCGATGTTTCGTAAGCTTGGCGACTACACCATGTGTATCAGCCCGATCCTGCTCTGTAACCGCCCGAGACAGACGTTGAAAAGGACTGTAATGTATATAAATGTTGAAACGCTTCCAACCTAAGGTGGACGACGTTAGCTGCATTCGGTAGGGGAGAACGAGATCGAAGTCACGCAGCGTCGAAGCTTTGGTGCTCGATCGGTTTGGCAAGAAAGTTGTTTTGTTGGCTCATTTTTACCAGTTGGCGGCGAATGGGGAATGTCGCTGCCGGTGTGTTTTTTTATATAGACGTGAGCCAGCGAGGCTCGATTTCAGGTTCTGCTTATAGCGCGTGCCCGCTGCTGCAAGCCAACGACGGCCTCGGAACCGGCTTCTCGTGCGGTGTGCCGTTGTCGCCGACGGCTCTCGTAGAGTAGTCGGAGGGCGCACGAAGCCATTTCGGGGTGCGTCCGATGACAGGCCCTTGTAGCTCCTGGGCGAACACCCATGATGGGCGAAGCCAGGTGTAAGGGCCACGCTGGCGCCAGCACTTTTGACAGGCGGATTTGTCTTCGTCATGTCGGCTTCGCTTGTCCGCAACATTGACGACGGAAAGGAGGATTTCTCGCTGCGCGCGAGTCACAAAGCGTTGTGCTTCGTTTCGGGCTTCGGCATCTTCTGGCGCCACTGGGCGACTCCGCCAGTGGCGCAACGCCGGTGTCATTTGGGACGCACTGACGGTCACTGCTGGCAGCAAAGAACATCAGCCGCTGTCGCCTCGCGCGCATCGTGCGCTCGCACTCTCTCCGCGCACCGGCTAGTCGAGGCTTACAGGGTGCTCTGCAAGTTCGAAACAAGCGAGCGTAGTCCCAGCCGGGTCTTCGACCCTGAGTGAAAGAGACCATTTATAGTTTTCGGACCAATACGACCAACTGAATACCGTTCCGCCGCTTGTTGCTGGACGATTTCAGTTTATATAGTTTGCGACCCTGAATAGCTCATCCCTTAGAAGCGACGCCGGCAGATGAAATATCATTAACGGGAGCTTCTTCGCTCAGCAGTTTTCCTTTCCCATCCGGACCTCCTCCTCCTCCTCCTCCTCTCGGCAGGTTTTGTGCGGGTTCGGTTCGAGGTAAAAAGACACGTGGCTCGAAATGAGTTCTTCGGTCTATTTAATTCTCCACTGCGCGCGTTGGACGCGGATCTACGAAGCACATTTAAATTCTGTGCGCGTACACGGAAAGCGAGGGGGCATTGAGCCAGAGAGAAAGAAAGAAGAAAAAGCGTATAACGCTAGGTGACTTGCTTACGTGTGCGAGTCTAGGCGATTTCGCCGCTGTCATAACCTGATCGGGCCTGCGCTTGCGGCCACCATCTCTCTCTCGCCATTCCTTTCCTTGGATCTCGTGCAGTTTGGGTGTCAATATGCGGACCTGTGCGTTCTCTCCCGCGAGCGAGAGAGCTGCCCTCTCTTTTGCGCTTTGCTTCTTACTCTGCACAGGTGTAGCGGGATACACGCCTGCACGCTCATTGGCTGCCTTGCCTCGCAGCGCAACTCCTTGAACTTGCTGGCGAGTGACTTCTTTCTCCAAAACCAGTTGTCCGACCTGTCTGAGGCAAGCGCGAAGCGAAATGAGCTCTGTAGGAACGGGTGCGTTTCCTCTGGGCGCACCGTGGCGAAACATACAACAGCGCGGCAGCTCATTTCTGGTCGATTTAGGTGATAGTCCGCACTCTGGTTTCCTCGTTGTCGGGGAACGATAAAGCAGCTGCCGTCCGCCTCGGTGGTGCAGTGGTTATACGGTGCTCGGCTGCTGACCCGAAAGTCGCGGGTTTGATCCCAGCCGCGGCGGTCGCATTCCGATGGAGGCGGAATGCTAGAGGCCCGTGTACTGTGCGATGTCAGTGCACGTTAAAGAACACCAGATGGGTCGAAAGTTCCGGAACCCTCCACAACGGCGTGCCTCATAGTTATATCGTGGCTTTGGCACGTAAAACACCAGGTATTCATGTTATTATAAAGCGAGTGCCTTCATCGTTGTCGTGTATGTTATCGCATATCTGTGCTCTGAAATGTAGCTGCGGGCCGGATTCCGCGGGATCATCTCGCGCATGCTAGGAAGGTGCGGTGAATCGCCCCATTTCTTATATCCTCCTCACGAGCTTTGGGAGAAAGCACGGACCAGCTCCGTCCTCGATCCAATCCCAGTTCCAGCATCGAGAGCTGTAGAAGCAGGAAGAGCCCCTTTGCATATTAGCAATAAAGATGTTCATTCTGAAAGAATTATTTTTCGACTTAATTCCTCCAACTTGTACGTCGTGAAGGCTATTCTTATTTTGAGCAGTGTTTTCCTCGTCACCTTCTATAATAACGAGAAATCCTTCTTCGCTTCTACACAGCATGTGTTGAGTTCTCCGTAGTCTGAGAATTGTGGCTACTTGGGCCGGTTGGTTCGCATCGGTAACAATTTATAGCGCAAATAATGCGGACACTAAAGACACGAGACGACAAATGAGCGCTAACTACAAACCAAGGTTTACTTTCCACCGTACGCATTTATACTGCTGCCTATCGCTATCACACACGCGCACATCGCTTTCTTAGAAAGGATAACTATTGGTCACACATGTGTACTGCAGCAGTGCTGACGTACCGAGAACCCAATAGTGATATCTTGTTTTGCTTCTATTGTTTCGCGGGTAAGCTTGTCACCACTCTTTCTGACTGCACTGCGCAGAAAGTGGTTTGCATGCCACACGAACTACAGTGCATTGCAAATCAGCCATCACGCGCTGTTTTCTTTACATTGTTAGCGTGCTGCCTTAAATGATCATTTAGACATCGTCCAGTTTGACCTACATATTGTCTGCCACAAGATAAGGGAATACTGTACACAGTGTACGATGTTGGACGGCTCTGTAGGCAACACATTCCATGTAGATGCCACCGTACTTCGTGCGCCTACCGCACTCCGGCAGCATAGATGCGCGTATTTGTACAATTGAGGTTCTTCGCGAAAGTGATACGCAACGATTGGACTGCTCATGCGGTTCCCCGGGCATGACACGCGAGAGCGATGGTCGTCGAATTCGGGAAATTAACGCGTTAATCGACACGATCGTCCCGGTTCCGTCGTGGCGGGTTGTCGGCTTCGATGAGGCCATCGATACCGCGCCTCGCAATCGCACGCGAGCGGCGCCCGGGAGGGGGGCGGTTCGCGTGGCTGACCCGGCTACCCTGACCCCGTTCCCTTCCGGCGGCGGCCCGCGGCGCTTGCACAACCGGCGACGCTGATGCAAGATGGACAGGTCCGCGCGTGGCACTTAGCGGGCAAGTCTGGCCGTTCGCGCGCTGCGCAGCGGCAGCCGTCCGGTCTCAGCCCCCTCCGTTCAAATGCATTGACGCTGTGAGTGCGCCGTTATACGAAGGGTGAAGTTGGGCGCGGGACACAGTTAACTTTGTATCACTCTTTGTCACAGCGTCTCTTGCCGCCCTGTGGGGCCCGAGCACTGCTTACTTAGCGTTGCGACACGCGAGCGCTGCCTTGCGTCTAAATTCTCACGGACCAAAAGGGACGTCCCCCCTGCTCCTTCCGTAGCTGAAAGCGTGCGCTGGCCTTCAATGTTGCAACGCCGTGCTGCGCGATATTCATCGGCTAGCTCTTCGCGCAACGAGGGCCGTGACAGACATACCATGTATCCGGTAGCGACTCACAGCACTCTGATACATGCTACTGCGAGAATGTCTTTGCGAAGTTATGCGTTAACCAACTGTTATAGTTCTTGAGTGCATTATGCTCGATTGTGATCGTCTCGATTGAATTGTCTCACGATGCTATCAGAGCCGGCAATGACGTACAACGTGGCCAATGTGTCCATATATAGAATATACGTTCGTCGAGGACATAATGACCAACTCAATTTACAAATAAATGGATCCAATGTAGACCTCCCGAAGGTTCAACAGGGACCCTTCCCACGTGAGAAAAGGGGCCCTGCATCGTGTACGTCGAATTAAGTGGGTCACCGTGGCGTAATGACTTCTAAACTATCGTTGCCTGTAATCAGACTATACAACGTCTCTGCAGTTAGCCGCTGCCGACTGATTTCGCAGCCTTCCCACGTCGTTCTCGCTTGCATGTATAGCTTTTATCTTGCGTTCAAGCCCACTGCACTGTGCTGACTTGAGCATCTCTAAATGATGTTTAGAGCCGAGTTCGAGTTTGGGAGTATTATCTATGCATTGGGTCACGCTTATTATTATTTCAAGTGTAACAGCGGACTTAAGGCCGTTTCACATGACACAAAACAGAGCGATGTTCAGGCTGCGAATTCGCTCGCAGCGAAAAAAACGGCCGATCGATCTCGCCGCAGCGGTCAGCGGCGAGCGACCATGTTGTAAATTTTTCGCTCTGTTCGCAGCGGCGGAGCGATTTTTCAGTCCAGATCCGTCGAAATTGCGCCAGCGAGTTTGCTTTGGTTATGACCGTTGTTGCGTATTCTCAAGTGAATTTAGATTGGGGACTGTTTTTAAATGACAAGACACGCGTGCTCTTCGCTACCAGTGATGAAAAGTTAAGAATATCATAACGCACAGATTGTTACATTACATTCGAAAATTATGCAGTGTCTGCCACAAACAACGGCAGCAAGCAACATTGCGCGCCGCGCCAGTCGCAGAGCGAAAATCGCAGACCATTCGCAGTCCATGTGAAACGAAACCGCCATTAGCGGTGGTTGCGAATAGAGCGAACCTAGCGATTTTCTTCGCTGCAATCGCGGCATGTGAAACAGCCTTTAGGCGGCTTTCTGCTGATTTCCTGCGTACATTGCGTCTGTCCTCGAGAGTTTTAGACACTTCAAGCTGGGAACGACCTTTATCAAGATTCCGCGCTTCATCCCTTAAGCGATACCAGCAGGCACGCAGGCAGACGTGCGTCGCACAGAACCGCGCGTTCACACGCACGCACTGTGTCGGGGCGCGCGGCATCACAATGGTGCACGGAATTTGCGAAACTGAAAGGCTGCCCGAGGTTTACGTGCATGCCCTTTGTCCTCCGCGTGCGTACACACGCGCCTGCGATGTGTGCGTGCAAACTCCGAAGCTCAGCTGCCAGTCTGAGTAAACGGGGGCACGCGAGCGTTGTCTGTCGGAGGGCAAAAGCGGTAAGAAGTGGACGGAGTCGTCGCTTTTTTTTTTTTTTTCTGGGAAGAGCACGGAACGATTTGACCGGCCACGTGCAAATAAACGACGCACGCTTATTCAAACTAATCTCTCGCGCGTCCACTCCGTATGCCGTTTGTTCCCGCGGCTATGCGAAATAGTTGTGTTCAGGCTTATATGATGGATTTACGTTCTTAGCGTGCTCTGTAAACGCTGCCTTAGGTGGGCCGTGTAAAGTCGACCTTTTATTTCCGCGGCAGGTCGTGTGAACTTGCGCAGAGTGGGTTTTCCTTTACTATATGTGCTGGGCTAACAAAGGCAGCGCCGGATAATTTTATCGTGGGAGTTCGGCGCAGAGTGCGCGGAATGGGAACTTCGTGGTTCGGAGGGCAGTGTACAGCGGTCGTTTCTGGTTTGTAACGATCTCATGACCGTGAGTATTCTAGTGTCAAGCAGAACACACGAAAATCGTGCGGACTTTCCGAACTCGGGTCTTGACATAACAAAACGCAGCAAAAATCCTTTTTTTTTTCTGGCGTCATGGCAACATGGTTACGTTCTTTTGCATAATTCATTTGTGGTCTTTTGTGCCCAGCGGATTTTCTCGCCAAAACATTGGACGCGCAAATTTTTTTTCCCAAGCTGCTTGCGCGCGCGCTTCGACACCATTGCACCCATGGCGGACGGGCGCTGAATGTTACGTAGACTGAGTTGTAGTCAACAGCGCTGTACACTGCGTTATTTCAGGCATCTTGGCTGGCCAAATTAGGACCGCTGTCAATACCGTCGTAATTCTGTGCCGTTTTTTGTCGAGAACATGCAGATATTGTCGTTGAGTAGTGTTTTCTGTAACCGTGTGTGCTCGTTGGGTATCCGGCCCCGGGATTCTAAAACTGCAGCGTTGTGCGAGAATGTGATATCAATTTTGCAATAGACTTTTCCAATAATAGCTACTGTGAAGCTTGAAAGCTTGAGTAATGCGTGCGCATCTCCTCTGCCTCGATCACACCATTGCAACGGTATACGTGAGCAGCGGAGTACATCGTTTCGGTTTTCGATGGCCAACTCTGGAAGCGCTCGGCGAAGTTGTGACGTAATGCGCGTTACGCGCTTCGTTCCGCATTTTCTACCCGTCCCGGAATATGTATAAGCTATGGAGGCGGTGTAGCCGAGCCGTAGTGGTGTTGCGGTTTTGGATGATGATGCTCCGGGCGCAGCGCCATGCCGAACGGGCCGTGTATACCCGTTGCGGTGGCTCGCTGCTTGCAAGGGGGACGAGCAAGCGCGCGTCGGGGCGCACCTCATGCACCGCCAGTGGAGCGTGCCGCCGATTCGAAACCGTGGGAACGGATTCCTTCGCGCGGACCCTTTCCTCTGGCGGCGCCGCTCTCCACCGGAGGCGCGCAACTTTTTGAAGTGGCGGGCCGCCGTTGCGCTGACCGTGTCTGTGCGTGCGTGGCGCCGGGACGTAAATAGTGGTCGAGCGGAACAACATGCAAATGGACGCGCGCGCTTCGGTCCCGGCCCGCTTCGTTGGCCGCGTCTGTTGGGATGCACTAGCCGGCTGCAGCGGCTTCTTTAGTGCTGAATGGCTTCATGCCGCCGCTCGTCTTCCTCCTGCTCGGTTGCTTGTGGTTGCTAGTTATACTCGTTCCGACGTGGGAAGGTAGCCACGCAGTCTGCGGTGGTGATGACTAATTCGATGGAGTCTGCGTGGCGTAATGGCTGACTGACTTTCTGGCGAACCGGTTGCTGTTGTTGTGTAGCCTCTGAAGCCGCCACCTTCTTCTGATGCACATGCTTCTTATTTTTGTAGGTTCTCGATTCAGACTGCACAGCAAGGGGTTCCCTCGTGCGTGTTTCTTCTGCCTGGGTGGCACAGCGTGGTCATTTACGCTTGTTGTCTACGTATTGCTTTAAAGCCTGATCCGGAGCCGTCTTGTAACTCACTCCGGTGACATCGCGCTGCCCTTCTGCTGCGTTCACCCTGCCTGCACGAGCAAAGCAAACTTTTCACGATCACGTACACACTAGGACGTCAGCGACGACCCCTCCCCCTCGTCTTCGACAGCAGGGCGACCGACTCAAGTCTTGCTCGCGACGCGGGCTAGCTCGCCATCGGCCAACTGAACCGCGTCGCCCGAGGGTTTCAAAAAAAGAACTCTGCACTAAGATTCGGGGGCCGCTAGGAGGGGACAGCTCCGAGGTCGCTCCCGTTAATTCGGCCGTCGCGGTGAGCCTGCCGGGTCGTCAGTGATCTGGCGCGTGATCGTAAACAAAGATAGCGGCCAGTGGTAGGAGAAACAAGTGGCCGACTCTGTGACGGCGCGGATAAAAACGTGCGCGGGGCCCCTCCGTCTATCGCGCCGTTTGTTTGTGGCTGCCGTGCGCGGAGTGGGGTCGACCGACGCGGGTGTTCCCCCGGAAGCCGTAAAGGAAATCTCCGTCCCGAGGGGTACCTCTCCCCCCCTCTCTATCCTCCCGACGTCACGTCACCCAGCGCCCCAGGCGCCGCCTCGGCCTCGGGTGTTTGCTCTGTTCGGTGGTATGCCGCTCTTCGCCGTACTGGGGTGCGAGTTCAAAGGTATACCCCGCTGGCTGGTCGACCGACACTGAACTTCGGGCGCCAAAATGGAAAAATAAAGGCACCTTGCAATGTGGCAAACGGGTATGCGCACAGTTACAGATAAAACCGTTTACCAAACGTTCCGCCGCAAGAGGGATTTCGTTGCCCAGTGATCGCTTGCGCTGTAATCGGTGAGGGTTCCGTGTTGTGTCCACGGCAACTTTCGGTTCTGGAACGTACTAGCGTGTTTTTTTTTTAAATGCGAAGCATTTCTTAGCGAACTTCTGCGACTTTGACCGTATCTATCTATCTATCTATCTATCTATCTATCTATCTATCTATCTATCTATCTATCTATCTATCTATCTATCTATCTATCTATCTATCTATCTATCTATCTATCTATCTATCTATCTATCTATCTATCTATCTATCTATCTATCTATCCGCCTACGACTTCGTGCTCTCCTGGTCGCTTGGTTAATCGAATGTGCACCAAAATTGGTATGGCGTAACATGACTGTATGACGAACATAAATGACAAGTCATAACATGAAAATCATGACACGAATGTCATGTACAGCATGATTTACATGCTACGCTCATGGTGCGCTGGCGGCCGTTTCGCTAGCTTGATATACACCAAAATTGGTATCTTGTGACGTGACTGTGTGACGAACATAAATAACACGAGTTAACATGAAAATCATGACACGCATGTCATGTACAGCATGACTTACGTGCCACGCTCATGGGGCGCTGGCGGCCGTTTCGCTAGATTGATATGCACCGAAATTGGTATCTTGCGACGTGACCGTGTGACGAACATAAATAACACGAGTTATCATGAAAATCATGACACGCATGTCATGTACAGCATGACTTACGTGCCACGCTCATGGGGCGCTGGCGGCCGTTTCGCTAGATTGATATGCACCGAAATTGGTATCTTACGACGTGACCGTGTGACGAACATAAATAACACGAGTTATCATGAAAATCATGACACGCATGTCATGTACAGCATGACTTACGTGCCACGCTCATGGTGCCCTGGCGGCCGTTTCGCTAGCTTGATATACACCAAAATTGGTATCTTGCGACGTGACTGTGTGACGAACATAAATAACACGAGTTAACATGAAAGTCATGACACGCATGTCATGTACAGCATGACTTACGTGCCACGCTCATGGTGCCCTGGCGGCCGTTTCTCTAGGTTGATCGACCCCCAAGTTGGTATTGCGCGACGTTACTGTGTGACGAACATAAATAATAGGAGTTAACATGAAAACCATGACACGCATTTTCCTCAATGACATACAAGACGATGTATGCAGCTCTTTGCTGGCTGCTTCGCATTACATCGATTCCCACAATGCGTGGGATCTGCCGGCTTTTTTTTTTTTTGCCTTTTCCCAGCTGAACGGAGAACCGTGGCAAACGTGGCGGGACTCTAAAGGCGCGTTTACACTAGAACGACACGACACCGATTTCGGTCTGCCGACTGTCGCCGGGAGTGTCTTTTGTCGTGCCGTCGTCTTATTTACACTGAAACGACGCCAACAATCGGCCGATCGTCTATGAAAGACGCCGTCCGCGTCTTATCGTGCTCCCAGCCTCTCGTCGGCCGATTCTCTTGTCACACAAAAGGCGCGCACAGCGACACCGACTAAACTTGCGCGCTAAAGTTGAAAACGGGGGAACACCTGCAGCTCATTTCGGCCGTCCTCCCTCCTCTACCATTGTCCCTCTCGGGGTAGCGGCGCGGCCCCCGCCACCCCTTCCGGCGTCGGGGATGGGGGTGCGGACAGACAAAGGGAAGCAAAGAAAAGACGTCGGAGGGGTGCGCGAGATGCCCATTGTCAAATGCCCGAGTATGTCGAGGGGGATCTCCCCAAAGATCTACCCCTTCGACGTTCGAAGCAACGACATGGAAAAATTTTCGCTCGGCCACCGATCTCCCGAAGACCTCCCGACGACACGTCGGCCGATACGTTCTGCTGGTGTTTTTGGTCTGCCATCATGTTACACTACTACGACATGCTGTCTTTGGAGGCGTCGGCGTCGTTGTCGGCCTAGTGTGACCGGACGGTCCGGCGACATCGTCGGCGGGCGACTCGTCGGACGACCGTCTGCGTCTACCTCGTGTCTGCGTCGGTGTCGTGTCGCTCTAGTGTAAACGCGCCTTAAGGAGGTATACACGTTGGTTTTGGAAGCCGACACCTCATTTTGCAAGCGAGTACTCGATACCACCTGCTCTTCACGGGAGTACACAAGGAAGTCTGTTGTCGTGATCCCAACGCTCCGCGACGTTGTACCGGAGCTCGCATACAGCCTTCGGATACATAAATAAAAACAAACACACAAAAAGGAAGCTGTGCGTGTATAATCATATTATGTTGCAAGATCGACATTAAGGCATTCGTTCCCATAGCTAAATCTGGTGCACAGTTCGCCGCCGCGCACACGCGTGATCCCCCTGGGGCTATGCGAATATGCCTTGCGTGCCGCGGGAACTGCGCCAGGCCTCGGTGGTCCCATGACTGATACGAGAGCGATGGTCCGCCCAGGTTTGTTTGCGTCCATTAGCACCGCAGAGCGGGCCACTCATGGCGGACGGGCGAGAGCGGTGGGCCCCGGAAGCTATACGACCGGCCGGTACCGTAACGGCTGGCCGTCATGCAGAGCCATCATTGCGGTGGGCCGGAAAATTGACTGGGACCCGTCCTGCGTGCCAGCCGCCACCGTTTGCTGGATGGGGCAACCCCCTGGTTCTGGTCCGGTGCAAATGAAAGCCTAGAGAAGTGTATGCACGAAAAGAGAACGCCGCAGAAGACACTCAAAGGACTGCCGTATGCGCAGTGCTTCGCGTGTGTGAGCACTAGCTGCATGCGAAGGAAAATTGTAGCACGTTTTACACTTATCACGACGAATCCCTCGACGATGTCAGTGAAATATGTGTTGACTTATTCAACGTGGATTTCACTGACTTCTTCGTTAGTGTGGATCCGTGAGTCGAGGACCAACGAATCGTGCCAACCTTGAGCACCTCATACTTGGCTCGCAATCCGCCTTTTTCATTTTCCAGTGGTGCCCTGCCGTTTAGGTAGGGTTTTGGTTAGGGGCCCGGACAACCGGCATCGCCAGTACGAAAGCCTCCGAGATCAAGAGGTGTTTCGCTAATGGAAGGACGGATGCGCCGTGGCATCGTAGGAAAAAAAACCGTAAGATTCCAGAATCGTAGGATTGCTAGGAGTTTTTCTGCTTGAAATGGCCACAAATCAGGCGTGACGCACTTCACATACACATCTATCCACCTCAAACCTGTACGAGTTTTATTATGTTTTGGCGTTTAGGCTGATAATAAGGTGGTTGTCGCACACCCGTGATTTTATTAGCTTGCTCGGTCGGACGTACACGATATTCAGGGCTGTTGCAGCTGGCTCCGCCATGTTGGTATGCACGCGTGGGGGTTATTTTGGGATGTTCTTTCTTCTTCTTTATTTCCCGGGATATTGTTGCAACGCCATGCGAGTATGCACGGCTCGAGAACTGCCCCTACAAGATGGCGCGCCGAATTGACGTGTTCGAGCGCGGACTCTCCTCCTGCCCTCGCCTTTCGACGTCAAGCCCGACTGATTCCAGCGCTGCGCCACCAGCTAATTAATTTGCAGCCGTCCCGAACGAGCGCGCGCGCGGTTCTCGTCTGAAGTCAAGCAAGTGGAACCTCCGAGGAGCGAGAGCGAACGCCCGAGTGAAGAGAGTGGGAGAGAGAAATCACGAGAGGCGGAAGCAGCATTAGCGCGCGCGCTCTTGAAACAATGGATATAAAATAAAACCGCCCGTCTGGGCCGTGTAGAATTAACGCAGAAACGCGGAAGCGCTGTGCTGCAGACAGCTGCAATCCGCGATTCGAGCTCGCCGCGTACGTACAGCGGAGAAGTGCGCTGGATTTTCCGAGCGATAATCCGTACCTGCGCTCGCCGCCACCGAAGACGTGTGGCGCGGTCAAGCGAACTGGGGACACGATTGGAATCTCGTTTCGCCGGGCGGCAGCAGCAGCAGCAGCAGCTAGGAAAACGCAAGTGAAGCAAAAAAAAAAAAAAAAGTAAAACACGCGAGTTGCTAAGTGGGAGCTCTTCTCCGTTCCTATTACTCGCGTTTATTAATTCTTTTTCACTCCTTTCTAGGGGTGTCGGCTCCAGGAGAGAAGCGAACGTCTTGTCGGTCCTATCTCGCAATCTGCGACCGTGCTTTCAAGATCGTGTCTTACGGAAAAGGTGTTGAGAGATCACCGCAGTGCGTCTAAGCGCAGTGCGAAAAACGCACCTGCACTTAGACTTAAGCGATAAAGGTGGACTTAATTTTAGGACGGCACAGAACTTTTCGAATCAGGCTGTTAGCTCCGTTGCGCGCAGGTTATTTCGGGGTACTTACCAATCAATTTCGGTCACTACATCGAGATGGAATGCCGATGATGATATTGATGCAAGTTTTGGCTAAAAATGCTAATCCACTGTTTCGGTAAGATCCCCCACCGGTAGTTGGGTTTGACGACTGCGCGAAATACTTCCGTAAACTGGTTCCCCCGTTTTTTTTTAACACGAGAGTTAGAGAGAGAGAGAGAAATGTTTTAATGAAAAGCTGGAGATGTTTGCCTGGCTATTCGCCTGACATGCTACTCCAGGTGCTCCAGGGTGATGATTATGATATATACACTGTTAACCACACACACATACATAGACTACACTGTTTACAATGTTTCGGTCAGGCTTGTGGCCCGCAAGAAAGTCAGCAGCGCTTTCGTTGCACGTAACGCACAGGTGCTGTTTTGCCATGGGCCCAGAATGTGCCGCAGTTCTAAACACGAGTCCTGTTGAAGGTGCAAAGCCGCCTTCAGAGATCTTCTTTCTGTTGCGAGAGTGTTTTATGCCGGGGTCCACCAAGAGTTTCATGACGTATTTCCGTCACGGAAATACGTCAGCAAAATGAACGCCATCAGATCGCAAAGAAAAAAAGACTATAAGAAAAACGTTCCGTTGACGGGAGTCGAACCCATGACCTCTCGCTGCGCGACGGTGGCTGGCGGGGGTTTATAGCCCACTGAGCTGCCGCCTAACACAGTACGGAGGCTACATGAACGCGCCTTTTATCTTTCACACTTTCCTCTTACAGTGCTCTTGGATAGAAGGATGGATGCTATGAGCGTCCCCATTACAACGGGGCGGTGACATGTGTGCCACCAGGCTCGTAAAAAAAAAAAAAAAAAGCGCCGTTGCTACGACCGTCCCATTCGGCGCGTTAATTTCGTTAACGCTTTAACACACCGTGAGGTGGCGGATTTAGCCCAAGCCTCGCACATAGCATCCATCCATATCGAAAAATAGCTATCCGACTATAGTTCACTATATCTCCGACGCTCGCCTGGCTGTCGCACCGCGTTCCCCGCTCGCCCTGTGAGAATTAACGGCCGGCCTAGCTAGAGCGGCCCGAGGGCCCATCGTCGTCCTGCTTCCGCTCCCCCCCCCCCCTCACAGGATTCTTTGACGAATCAATAAAGTTGTTTACCTACCTACCTAGAGGGAAGACACGACGCGCGTTGCGTTTTTCTTCGCGTATAACGACGTTTTGAAGGAGTGCATATCGAGTATCAGTGTTTATTATGTGCTTTTCGATACCATCTTTGCGCGAGATTCACCATATGCGGTGTCCACATATACGTTAAGAGCTTCAGCTACCGCAAGGGTTAAATCATGATCATGGCAGTTAGTCGTCCGTACGGAGATGTGCCACTAGGCGTCAACGTGAGTGCGTCCACATCAAGCGATGCTATACAGTGAAACCTCGGTGATACGAATCTCGCGGGACCATCAAAAATATTCGTATCATCCGAAATTCGTATCACCAGAAAGCATGGAAACTTAGCATGAGACAAAAGAAAGCTGGCGAACATTTTCAATTATTGTTTATCAGGGCCGCAGCCCACGTCGACGCGTTAGAGAAAAAAAAAGTATGGCTTTAATGTCCTCTGTAATCTAAACGCGAAGGCACACGGAGGCACATAAGAGCCTCAAAGATTCGCGCACACAATCTCGGAGGCCGTGACGTGTGTCTGAAGGTTTAATCTGACCATAAGAAAAGTGTTTTTCTTACACCATGATTCTGACGATTTGGCGGTGCGCCGCGCATGCCCACGCTAGCGTTCACGCGCTCGCACGTGCTTGGCACGTCTTCCGCGACACCGTGGACAGCACCTCTTCGTACCTAGGCGGTAGCGTACGTTCGTATCAAACGTCGCTGGATGAAAATTGGTTCGCAACAACCGTACTCCATTACATTGCAGGACAATGGGCCTTGGCCGGGACCAACGAAAAATTCGTATCACCCCAAAATTCGTATGGGCTGTGATCGTATCACCGAGGTTTCACTGTATCTGCCAAACAGTAGACATTGTACAAGCTTTCATATACCAATGCATTATAAACATTTAACTACTGCTGTGACGACACGTTTTTTTTTCTTTTTTTTTTACCTACAACGAAGCCGACACTGACTCACCCAGTCGAAAGGGCGGGGCAGTCGGCTCCGGAACGCGCGTTTACGCCACAAAGCAAGCGACGACGTAGCGAGTCCTCGTCTGAATTAAGTACCGTGCAAAGGCGCAGCCGCATCGTGGACCACGAAGGGAGCAGTGTGCGTTCACGACCGTTTCGTAGCCGAGGCAAGATTTAGCAGTGCTGCGTGCGCGCGGTACTGCTGCTCCGGACAAGGCGGTTCGGGTAGCCCATTCTAAACATCTTTCTGCTGCTCTTTTCGCATGGTTAGGGTCATGGGCTGCGAAAGAAGGCTGCCTAAAAAAGGCAGCGCTGCGGAGCGGCCGATGTTGTTATTGTTGGACTGCCGAGGGGCATTGACTTATTTTGGGACGCGAAGAAGCTACGCGCCCCTGCGCGCGAACCGCGCAGGCCCCACCGTTCGCGACTCGGCGGCTTTGCAGCGCGCTCGTCATCAGCGGCACGCCCAGAGGGCGTCTTGATATCTAGTAGTACCCCGCCTCAATGGTTGGGAGAAGTTATAAAATGCCGACGCTGGTTTTCTGACGCTAATGATCGATATCTGCGCGCGCACTAAAGACATATTTCTGCGCATTCCTCGGATTTGAACGTAAATGAACAGCTTTATTTTTTGTTTATTACATCGGTCGCGCGGACGGGCATTCTTATTTGTACAAAGAAATCAAGATTTTTAACCAACTAATAATGAGGGAACACTAATTATGCATTGTTATTATTTTCATAGGTCATCACCATAATGGTGCTAAGACCACACATTGCATCATTGCAGTAATGATGCAGTTGTAACCATAATTTCTTTAGTACATATATGCCATATTGTAGAAAACATTTCACGAGTTTTGCAGGCTATAAACTGGTAAGTTGAGAAGTCCTCATTCGGGATTTGGAGCACCTTACCTACACACCTATATGCAGCCGTTCCATATTGAGAAGTATCAAGAGGAGCCTCCTGTATTCCAATCAGTTTACACATAAGACTCAGTTTACACATGAGACATGCTTTGTTTCACAATTGTTTTTTGATATTGTTGGGTGAAAATGGAGAAGGGACAGTAGTGCTTGATTGAGGCAAGTTGCTTGATCATATTGAAAACTGACATGAAAATGAATGATGGTAGGTCTGGTGGAGAGAACCAGGCATTGTCGCAGGTGAAGTTGTCTCATGCACGTTAGCCAGCAGTATTATAATGATAGTACATTTGATAGTATGCGTCCATGCCTATATACATTTTTTTCATCCTGCATTATAGGATCTTATGAGCTTGCCATAATGCTGATTTATTTGCCCCCCCTCTGCAGCCACCTGACACAAACGACAACCTGGGATGACCCTCGCAAGAAGACCCCAAGCACCAAACACCACGCAACGCCTCCGCCCCCGCCACACACGGCTGCTCCCCCAGCAGGGCCATTCAAGAACCTGGGCCCGCTTCCAGATGGTTGGGAGCAGGCCACCACAGCTGAGGGAGAGGTTTACTTCATCAACCACATTGAACGTACAACCAGCTGGTTCGACCCAAGGATACGTAAGCTGCCTTTCTGCCTGCAAATGTGCTCAGTGTTCTTACTTATTCCAGCAATCCTTCATGTGCAAGAGCATACATTAGAGTACCCCCTAAACGAAGCTAAATGGTTGGTAGTGTTGGTTATCTGCTGTACAACAGCAGCATTGAGTAAAGGCAAAAGCAAAAATTGTGTGTACCATATTATGTGTCTGAATTTGTATGCTCTCGCATATACAAAGAACCTGAGCTGGTTCTGCTGACTTCAGCAGCGTTTTGCACAGGAACTTGTGATTGATAAGGTCTGTCAACTTGGAGTGGTGCTTTTCCATATGCTGAAGTTCTTAAGGCCCCTGGTTCTACATAGCACAGAAAAAAAAAAATATGGCTGATCCCTCCGTCATAGGAATTGATATAACACAAAAGTAAAACGTGTCTTCACAGAAGTAGTGCTTATTGTGTAGTGATATACAAGAGCTTGTACAATGTCTATTGTTGTTTGGCAGCTATAGCACCGTTTGACATGGATGCACCCGCGTTGACGCCTACTGGCATATCTCCGTCGCGACGATTAACGCCCATGATCATGATTTAACCGTTGTGGTAGCTGAAGTTTTTAAAGGGACCGACAACTGATTTTTCTCGACCCAGTTTTTTACGGCGCGACAGGAAGCTCACCCATCGTAGCGTTTGTAGCTGCAGTGGTTTATCGGAAAAGCCCGTAGTTATTTTATAAGCAGTATTTTTCGATCTGAAAGGCTCCAAACATGCATGAAGGCTTGCTCCAGCAACGCTGAGAATTGATAACGATGCCGCTAGCCCTTGTGAAAGCTGTCGTTGTTCTGCTTTCGCAGGAGTTACTGTAACTATGCTTAACCACCTTTACAGTCGCCGACCGTTTATTCGGACGCCGAAAATTCGGACATGCTCGTTTATTCGGACACCTTCGCGGCACCGCCACACGTCCCATTGAAGTAATGTAAACTCACGACCGAAAATTCGGACGCCCCACAGTCCGCCGTTCGATTTTTCGGACTCCGGCTGGCTGATCGAGTGCGACGTTGACCGCCATGACAAGCTGTCAGCAATGTTTACAAAATTTTGATAGGTTGCCAGCACTGAAATGTTGCACTGGCTATAACTGGAGATCGTGCCAGTGTCAAAAATCCACGCAGAAGTTACCGATCTCGAAGGCTATGTTTGTTGGCTACACGTAACGGTTGCCTTTTGGCTTTAACCAGTCACGTATCCATTGAACGGCTACCACGGCCAAACAGCAGGCCAAGCCAAGCCAAGCTTGGAATCGGCTCTGTGCGGCGTTTGAGGCGAATGACAGCGCGTACGAGTACGACGCGGATCCTAATTCGGACGAAGAGAGTACGACAACAGATTACAGAAGCGCTGCAACATCAACTAGACCAACATCGTTTCCTTTTGGCGTGTGAGGGTTTGCGTTCTCATGTTTCTGTGGCTAGGCCTGATCTGCATCCCGAGCTTTGTGTCCTGCTCGTGCGAGGCCTGATCTGCTGAAATTGCTCCGACGCTGCCCGTTCCATGTGCGCCGTCGGAACTAAAGAAACGCGGCAACTACAAGGCCCTGACGATGGCGAAAAAAAGCGGCGATTATTCACCATGGAAGTTGCTTGGGAGTTTTCGCCGAGTTGGGCGATGAGATCCGTCGGCTACTCGAACCAGCGCATGTGGACAGTGACTACCGTGATGACGCACCTCACACACCACAGCCATCACATGCGGATTTAGCGTAGGCTGTTGCAGTGCTATTGCCGACCCGCAGGGGTGGCCAAACATTGGCTGAAATACAGGCCGACTTGGTCGCGCGTAAGCGTACATGTGTACAGACGCGCACTAACAAGTTTTTTCCGGCCGCTGGGCCAATAAAAGTGCTTTTTTCTGGTGAATCCTTTTTTTCGGACTCCCGATTATTCGGACTTTTCAGCGGTTCCCGCCGAGTCCGAATAAACGGTCGGCGACTGTATTTTGAGCTTTCCAACCATTTTTGAAAATAGCAAGCTGTCACAATGAGATGTGTGGCTTTATACACCTTCCCGGTATTTGTACAGTGTTGTGTGCGCCTGCGCCCAAGGTTGCCTGCGCCTGTTTCATGGATGGCTTCTCCCGGCGTCGTTACTCTCTCGATACACGAGCCAAGCCAAGTAATCGAAAACGTAACTGTGCATATGCACGGCCGCACCGAGTAGCAGCGCGCGTCATTTCTGAGACGAAGTGTAGGCAGCAAAACTCTGTCGCTCCAAAATCTTAGCGACCTGGTAACTGCGTGCACGGTTGCATGAGCACGCTGAAAAGTTGCTCAAGACGTGCTGACGAGCATGGGATCATTACGTCACGCGAAGGAAGCGCCACTTTAATGCATACTACTAACGCAGGCCTATATGTACATTATTATGGACTAATACCTTTTAATATAAAGAAACGAACAATATTTCAATACTAACAAAAAAATCGTCAACCGCGTACAGCAATCAACGGTCACGTGGCCGTCTTCATCGGATCGTCCATGTTTTTGCCGCCAGAGGCGCCACAAGTCATTTCTCGCGACTTTCAATTAAGAATTAAAAATATAAATCCATCTCGCACGAAAAAAACAGGGTTGGTTTCAGTCAGTGCAACGGACAATCTTTACATCAGTGGAGTCAACTCATTTCATATTCTGGGCAGTTGTCGGTCCCTTTAACGTATATACCTGGGGGACACAGGGTATCGTGAATCCTGCGGAAAGATGACATCAACAAACACATAATAAACACTGATACTCGATAGGTACTTCTTCAAAGCGTCGTCAATTAAGGCGAGAAACGGCACGGTCTGCGCTTCCGAGTAATAGGGTAACCTACGCCTGTGCCCATGCATGCACTACCACACTGCGTTTCAGCAGCACGAGAGGCAGAGGTTCGCAGCTTGAGCCGTGAACGTACGCAGGCGTTCTACGTGCCATTGGCCTCTGTCTGAGTCCACCAAGGCACGACATTCGCTCGTCGACATCGTTGCCTTTCTGCAGCGCTTACTGCAGCAGTTTCATTAGTCAGTGCTATCGCACTCAAAGCAGTCAGCGGCGAAGCACCGTTGGTGCATGTGAAAGCTGCGCTATACTCCGGCAACGAGCCGTCACACGCTACCACGAAGTGAAAAGCAAAGAACGTAACTGCGTCTAGGGCGACTTCCCGATGCTAGCGCGGCCAGTGTTTTTCGCTGGCATTGAGACGCTTTAACTATGGCCTTCTGAGATTGCGCGCCAACGCGCAATCTCCGAGGCCGTGCTTTAACTGCGTCGTCGCCGAATTGTTCTCTATCGGCTCTAGTAAGTGTCATGCCGCATTATTTCACTTCCCCGCTCCCAGACGGCGGCACCACACCACCCCACCCCGCCTAGCCCCGCGAACAGAGCGCACCGTGCGAGAGAGAATGTGTGAGAGATATAAGGCGCGTTTGTTGCGTGGCGTCCATTTTCCTCGGTAGCTTTGCCGCTAGAGCGCCGGTCCCTTAATGTCGCCGCCAAGAAGTCGTAGGTTCGATTCCCGGCGGTGGAACTTTTTCTTAGTTTTTTCGTTCCCATTCGTTAGCGTCCATTTTACCAACGTCGTATTCGTGATGGAAATACGTCACTAAAGTCTTGGTTGGAACCCGGCATAAAACACTTTCGTGCTAAAATGCAAAAAAAAAAGCACATACGCGCAAACAGATGACCGGCACAGCTTGACTTAACAGTGTAATTCAATATCTTGAATTTACCAGTAACAAGCATTTAAACGCATAAAATTGTGGGTAGCTGGCAGCTAGCCATCTTGTTGCTAATTTGTGCAAATGGATTTCCCTTGGGAAAAATAATATTAGTCATAACTAGCTATGTATTAATTAATTTTGAGTGGCTTCTTTCCTTTAATGTGATATTTCACAATTTGTTGTGAGTATGACTATGACTGTGTGTCGCACGAATCAGTCAAAAACCAGCTTTAAAACAGATATATTAAAGGAATTTCCATGAAGTAGGATAATTTTCGTTTTTTAATAATAATAATTGTTGGGGTTCAACCATTTTTGTTTTCCTTTGTTATGTTCATGCAGCTGCCCATGCTCAGAAACCTCTTCTCCAGAGCCATGCCTCCCAGCTTCCTGGCCACCAGCAGAGTCAGGTATGGCAGTTGATTTATACACTATCAGAGGCGATTTTACTAATTGTGTGTATATTTTCAATGCTTACAGAATCTTTAATATTTGCTTTCTGTACAAAATTATTACTTCAATAGCAAAGGGCATATCCTGTTGCCGCACTGTATATGTGCATGGTAGATACGCAAAACCATGTGCATATTGTTACTGGTGTCGGATAATGAAGTTTCTTTATTTGATGCCATACTACTTCCTTGCATGTTGCAATTGATGTGAAGCAGCCTAGTTATGCGCACTTAGCAGTATGCTGTGGTACAATAGCTTCTAAATAAAATGCAGTATTCACTGGTTTATTTTACACTTAAATACTGGGGTTGCACTTTGTGATGTACTTTGAGTCATTTGATTCGTCATTTACGATACCTTACAAATGGGATGGTATGGTCGTGTACCATCCCATTAGGCATAAGAAGACAGCATAGGCATGCCTTACTGTTTTGCCATCTAGTACAGTGACTGATCAACACATTCACTCTCGAAGGACTAATGACAAGTTCTGTGCCCTGAAGGAAACAAAAGTAAGTGCTGATGCAAATCTGGCAATGCAGTGCTGCTGAGGCTGTACACACTTATGTGCGGTGAAGAACCTCTAGTGTCAAGATAGTGGCAGAATATGGAAAACTCCTTCTTGTTTAAATCTCTTTTCACAACACCGTAACGATTCATCGCCACGCTGTATCGCCTTTTTGTGCCCATTGATGGCAACCTGTACACAGATATGGTGCACTCTCCATGCTTGTTTGTGTGCTGAGGCCGACTATGTTGGCTTCAACGCGCAGAGGGGTCTATTTACGTGTGCAGCAATAAGTATTTGTTGTTGCATGTTTATGTTGTTGCATGTTTATGTTGCATGTTTATGTGGTCATTGTTTGTCTAAAATGGGATACAATATGCTTACACTGCAGTGCCATGTTTAGTGGATGTTGGAACTACTACTTATGCTTAATCTGTTTCAATTGTTATGCAGCTTTTAAAGGGACACTAAAGTGACGGAATAAGTTAGTTTAGACTGATAAATAATACTCTGAAAACTAGCAGTGTCGTTAATTTCACCGCCATAGGTTTATTAATAGATGAGGAAATCAATGTCAAAAGTTCACTTTTAAATTCCCACAGAAATCTCTGATGGGGACGTCACGAATTTCAAAGTGTTTTTTTTTTTCGTATTTTGGCCGCATTAGCTCAATGAAATTTCCTGAAACTTGGTATGTCAAGTATCTGGCTGCCTCAGAGGATAATGTACTTCATTTTTGCTGATTATGAACTACGTAGGCCCTAGCAGACGTCGTCAAAATCTATGACATCACGGCAGCTGGTGTGGGAACGTCAAGGTGGCGTCACCACCTGCACTTTTGTTTTGCGCGTTCTCTTGCTTACCAAGCGTCCTCTCGCAGCAAGTGTGGTGTTTTTGGTTAGTGAAAAAGTAATTTACTAATATGAGAAAAAATGTTTTTCTCTTTAGTGTCCGTTTAAGTAAGTCTAGCAGCTGCATGGCAGGCAGTCATACGATGCCGCCATAGGGATGTTTGTCGTTTCTTGCTGGCGGTGCAGGGTTCCGGAAATGCGGTGAGCAGTACAGGTCCTACCTCTCCAGACACAATGAACTCCATCTCAGCTGTGGTGGCTGCGACCAGCTCTCTCACCCTCCAGCAGCAGCGCCAGCAGAAGATGCGCTTGCAACAACTGCAGATGGAACGGGAGCGCCTCAAGCTTCGGCAGCAGGAGATCCTACGCCAGGTGTGTAGCCGAGGCACGGTCATTGTCTTGCCTGATGCTTTGAGATCATTGATGCATGTGTTATCTTGCCTAGTAACAATCTGTTTACAAATATGCGAACAGGTACTCATATTAGCAGTAGTTATCATTGCACCACAGACACAGGAATGTCATGCACCACATCACATTGCAGTAAGTTGCTTATTATAGGAATAACATGTAAGTGTCCCTCATCTTCCCCTGTGGGAGCGACCACTTTGAGGCAGTGTTGCATTTTACCGCCTTTGAGATGAACTCTGATTCTAAAGGAACAGGTGGTACCATCTCCTCAGTGGAGTTAAATTTTGCCATTCATGTCGGTGTGATACTAAATTCGTCATAATGTTTGTTGCATTTCTACATTTGTGTCATGGACAATTCGTGTCACAAACATGCAATTGCTTATTTTACAAACATAATGCTTTGTATCGTAACACTTTCCAGAACTTAAATGATGCTTAATGTCCAAAACTGATGCCTTGTTGTCGTCTTCTCACATCCTGTTGTCTGTGCTATTTATTCAGTATGTCGAAGTTCAACCAACCAGTCTAATTAGCACTCATGACAACACAATCGTCATTACCATGCTTATCTTATGTAATGCCTCTGCATGCGGCTTTTTGCCTGTAGTGAGAGTGGCAAAGGTAGAACAAAATGAAGATGGAGAAGTTTATGGCATGATGTTGATGCTCAGTCTGCCGGCTTTCGTACTTGTGTGACCCTGCCTTATGCCGTGTTCCTCCACTGTGTGTAGCATTGCTGCTTGACGTGCCTGCGTGTTTGTTGTAAGGAGAATGCTGCGTTGCTTTGTAAGCTAGTCCGCTAACTGAAAATGAGGCATGCTACTACAACTCAAAAATTGGCCTGTTTTTGTTGCTTTTTGCAGACGGCATTCCTTGGAAACTCCGCACGTAATGTGAGTGGATGCAAAGTTTTGCCCCATTTGCCTATTTCGTTGTGTGACCACTGTTTGCTCTGCTTTGAACCCCATGCTGTCCTGCAGTCAGTGTGCATTTGTTGTGCAGATGCTTTTGTGTGAAACTAATACCCTTGTAGCAAAGGAAAAGTCATTGCCGTTTCCAGTGAATGAAATAGGCTAAATGTGTAATTTTTGTAGCCTTAAGGGGGCACTGACATAAAATTTCAAGCTCGAGATGTGCCCTTCATTCAATTGCTCGGAATGCATAGGTTTTCTTGGCAAACTTTAATGGCGTCCATCACCTGGAAGTTATTTTATTTCGAGGGCAAACAGCCTACGAAAGCTTAACGGGGGCATTCAGCAGCCTGCGACATCGACATTGCTGTGACGTGTTCGGTGTGGTGCATACCATCCTGAGTGCTGATGCGTTAGTAGTGATGACGTCGACAATCTGAGTGTTTTTATCATTCCTCCGGCGCCTGAAAACGCTCTCACTCCCACTGGTTCTACCACTGCGTTCTACCCACTCATCATGTTTGTTCTTCGTCCCGCCGCTTTGAATGGTTTGTCATGTGCTCGTCAGTCAGAATGTTGGAGAACGATTGTGTGCTGCAGTTGTGTTCTTAGAAGTGCAGAAAAAGCAGAAAGAGTGCATCGTTTCATTACGCGTACAGTACATGCTAACATGGCCACAAGCTATCAAAACGTATAGTGGAATATCATCGCCAACAAGGAACACGGAGATAGCATTAGTGTAGAATTTTAGTTTGTCCCTAGACTTCTTTACGTAGGTGTAATACCGGTTTACCCTAGCCGTAAACGTGAGAGGCTGAATAGGTGGGGCTATCTGGTGGCACAAAAAAGAACCTGTCAAGCACACAATAATTCTAGAAACCTAGTGTATTCTACTTCCTGCTGGTGTACATTCGCAGCAGTGACATAATTCCGAATGCGTTGCTTTGTTATAACTTTTTTTTACATCAAGGACGTTAAGCAAAAACGAAGAGACGTGCATATCTATGAGCGTCACAACTTGTCGATATCATCGCACAGTAACCCAATATTCCGTAAGTCCTTTGCATATACCGGAATGACGTACACGCTAAAATTATCTGAAGCAATATAGCTAAGCATGGCCCAAGTGTGCATCCCGATGCACCTCCTTGTCGCTGCTTGGAACGATGTTCATTTCTGAATCACTGCTTTGCAAAGTGCCGAAGCTGAAATGCATCGCGACATTGCGAATCCAGCGATTCCAAATTACAAACTGTTGCCTTCATCGCTTGTCAACACTGTTGATGATGACGACGTCGATGCTGGTGGCAAATAGCAGACGAAATGTCAGCTGAACCTGGCGTCACTTTTTTCTGTTTAACGCGATCAGCTGGGGCACAGTCAGGAGGTGGCTGCGAGGCAGCGCTGCCAGCTCCACAAATTGGTGGGCTTTCCACCCGTTTTGAATCGTGCTCGATACTGGTCATATTAATCAATATAACAGATAGTTATTTGTCCCTCCATTGCATTCCGAGTCGCACATCGCTCCCAGGGGGTCGAACTACACCAGGATTAAAAAATATTGCCATGCGTAAATTTGATGTCAGTGCTTCTTTAAGTTCATAGCAGATAGTTATGCCATCGTTTCTTTTTTTTTACCATTTTAAAGTTTTAGAAAGCGTTACCATCACGTGTGAAAATGGAGCGTTATGTCTAACATATCCTTGCAGTACTTTTGTGACTGAAAGAATGTGTACCATATATTAAATAATTATGGTGTTAGCATTAGTCAAGGTGGTTACAAATTAATTTAGCATGGAACATTCTTGGGCTGACAATGCTATCATGTTCATTAAGAGTGTTCACTACTGATTGAAATATTATATCGTTAATATTTATAGTGATTGTTAGTCTCCCTATTTGTTACTTTCACAGTGTGCAATGATACAAGCTAGGTTGACCTTACGCAAAATTGGTGCAAAAGTACGATATGTTTCGTTCTTGCAGGCTTAGTAATAGACAAAAAATATGAGAACTTGCTTAGTGCAGCAGGCCACTTCACTAGGGAAGCCAGTCTTTACAGACTAAAGATTGTTCGGACTCTCGGTAGGGTTCTGCATGTGCATAGAATCTTCTTTGTTCTTGACACTCCATTTATGCTTATAATTTGAGAATTATGAATAGTAGTAAGACGTACTAGGATGTCAGCATCATTTTATATTAATTGTAAACATGGTTGTTCGATGTTTGAAAAGTGTTCGATCTTCTATTTACTTCTGACACTTCTCAATCCTCATTTGATTCGGTCTCAGAAATAACCATTTGCAGGTCCGTATCTTTTAATTGGCTTTAAAGTCTTGGTGCACAACCTTGTCCGTTTTCCATCCTCATTAGCTCAAAAGTGGAACACTGTAGTTCCAAGTAAAAACAGATTTGACAAAGACTTCCTTGTGACATGCGGTGTGCGTAGGTACACAAGATTGAGGAACTTCAGGAAGCTTGCTCACCATTTTGAGAGAAAGTGTTTCAGCTAAGCTGTGCGTGCAAAAGTGTGCCATATTTGACGGAAACGGTATGCTAATTTGATGGTTGCATTAAAGTGCGGACATTGCATTGGCTCCTCTTTTTCACTGCGTGTCATTTCTGTTTCGTGCGTAGGAGATGATGCTGCGACGTACACTGACTGAGGAGATCCTCCCAAGCCCAACGTCTCCTACTGCAAGCGACGTAGCTGGAGTGGGTCCCACAACAGACCCTTTTCTGGGCGGTGACTTCCATTCGCGCCAGGAGAGTGCCGACAGTGGCCTTGGGCTGGGCCCAAACTACTCGTTGCCGCATACTCCGGAGGACTTCCTCTCCAGTATGGACGACAGCATTGATGCTGGGCTGAATGATGGTACGTCATTGAGGGCCATGTGCTTCCTATTTTTGCCTATTTTTTTCACCAGAATGTGAACTTACCGACAGTGTTGGTGTTTAGGACACTCTGGTTGCTTTTCTGTAATGGTGGGACGGTTAAGCATCTCTCTGCTCAGGCCTCACTGTTGGTGTCACACTAGCGAAATGACTGTGATATATTTCGTATGTGTCGTGTATCATGATACATAATGTCTCTTCTGTCTAACAACATTCATGGAGCTCTAAGAGAACAGTCTTACTGATCATCCGCTTATGCTTTCGTTCACTGTCCCTAGCACTGTACATGAAGTTGGCTCTAGCATTTTTTCTACTGTAACATCTTTGATAGCTGCCACACGGAATGTGTTTTTATTAGAAAGTTGAGGCAAATGTTCATTTAAGATGTTTGAAGCATAAATTGAAAACACTTGGTATTGGGTAATCGGACAATGATTCAGCGAGCCACCACATCATATCCTGTTCTTCGGCTCTTGTAACTACTGGTTTATTCGTTGTGTTTCATAATTCAGTATGTAGTAGATATGTATTACAGTCCTGGACTTATTCTTCTTTCTTAATTTATTTCCTCACAGATCCCAACAACCAGAACAGTGAATTGAGTTTAGACGGCCTACAAGGCACGGGCATTGACCTGGGCACAGAGAACATGGACTCGGATGATCTCGTGCCCAGTTTACAGGTGAGCAGGCATTGTCTTTAATAGTGTTGCACCAGTAGGTTGATACATTTTGCCTCTGACCAGGTTGCAAACGTGTAATGTAATGGCACAGCTGTTTGCATCACGTGTGATGTTGCACGCCTATCATCTTCCGCTTAAGGTTCAAGCATAAGTGCATTTTTGAAGGATTACCACACTACTAAAGCAAGGCAATAGCATTTTGGCAAGCATGTGGAGATTTTGCTACACAGCAAGATGAGATTTAACACTGTCATTTTTGTTTCTGCTTGGCTACGAGGCTTCAGTAATTTTACAGATAAGAGAATGAAGAATGAATAAAATTATAAAAGTCTTCAAAGACTACACATTGGCATGCTATTTTTTAATGTTGCTATTAAATTTCACCATTATCTTATCATTCTTATCTTATCCATGAGTTCTTGCCCTGTATACCGTGGCAGCACATTATTTGTACTGACTGTGTGTAGTGTGAGACAGCTGCAGTATGCACTTGTAGTTAATGATTGGTAAAAGTGCTGCTTTTGCTGCCAGCAGGGATACTTATTTTAGTCTGCAGAAAGCCTAAGCACACTACACATAGTGTGTGCTTATCAAAATCATAGTATTACATTTCCTTAAGTCAGTCACGGTTTTTCTAAGGTAGGCAATACCATTTTGATTGTTAACCACCTGACAGGACCAAGGATCTTGACCAAGAAATAGGAATGTTACAGTACAGTTGCCAACACTTGTGCTCATTGTTCAGTTTGAATTGGTCACAAATGATTGTTCATGATAAGCAGTCCAGCTGTGCAAGAGACCTATCTGTAGGTGCTCAGTAATATTTGTGAAGATGCATATTTTACTTCCGAGTTCCCTATGGTTGGATGCATGCTGAGCTACAGTGCATGGTTATATGTGTTGTCAAAATAATGGAGTTACCAGCAAATGCATGTGAATATTAACTACAGCTCTGAAAAATCGCAAGAATTGTGTTTACGATAGACTCTCAGTAAATGGAAATTTCTTAAACGAAACTGCTGCTTAAATCGGACAACTGCCTCTGATATGGTTGGTTTTGTACTTGTATTCTGCACTCCTGTTCATCTCTCAGTAAACGGAACACATTTTCCTGTTTCCTTCAGGTTCCGTTTAACGAGAGTCTACTGTAATTACAGCATCTCGGATATGTTAACGTTTCCTTACCTGTTGACTGCAACTTTTGCTGCTTCCTCACCCTAATGTGTTAATGAACGAAAGCAGCTAGTGGCTCCAGCAGCATCAAAATTTCGTTCACTCGCATGCGCTTAAGAGGCTGGGCACTGCACTCCATGTATGTTGTAGTGCTACATCTTGGATCAGCAGCAACAAACTAAAGTAGCCTTCTATTAACCCTGAACCTTGGGCCATGCCAAGGAAAAAAGAACTACAGTTAGGTTTGGCGTCTAGGCCAATTGTATTAAAACTGGACACTGCAAAAAGTGACAGATTTGCCATGTCATTCGATAACTGGCAAACAATGCAGCAGCGTCCCATGGAAAGGATCTGTGCTACATATTCATTAGTGCTTGCCCACATACCACGGCAGCATGTCATCTGATCTTGACATTTTGTGAAGCGTAGCCACTGTAATGTACGAATATACAACATGTTTGAACGCGAGACAGGGCACCTTGCCCCATTCAACAAATGTCCGCTGTCAATGACAAGTCAAGAACGAAAAGAAGCACCTCTTCGGAATGTGTGATGCAACCTCTGGGAGACCACATGAGAGGGAAGCCGCTATGGTATCTCAACAGTGAATGAACATGCTGCAGCTAAGCCATCAGACCCGTAATTTAAAGGCTGGCACAGCTGGCATGCACAAAGCATAAAGAACAGCGCATCAGTCAGTAGCACAAGTCGAGTCGACACTTGCCTTATATGCTGCTGAAACATCATAATTACTTTTCTCTGAATTGTAGGCCTCACAAATTTGCGCAGTAATGCTGGTGACACACTTTAAAAGGCTCCGTACAGTTAAGGTGGCATAGTCCTTACTACCCAAAAGAACACTACAAACACAGGCTCTAGTGACCAAGTGACCACACCTCACAAAGCATTGCGGTGATTACTTCAACTTAATTGGATGCACGCACCGAGTAAAAGATGGAAACTGAGTAATGGCAATTCGCTGGCTTGCAAGAAGTGAACGCAGACGCGCACATGCACATGCTACAAGGGGACAAAATGAGCAATGAGGATTGGCTGGCACATGATACAGACCCACTCTGAGGTGCGTTTGTCACTGCATTCTTGACCTGTCACTGACTACAGTTCACGTGACCTCCGTTGTTCAAGCCACTAAGAGCATTCTTGCTCCAGCCACACTGTGCTGTTTTTGCACACCGTGCCAGGAAACCCAGTAGTCTGTGCTCACTGTGCACTGTGTGTTCTCTTCTTTGCTTCCCTAGGAGGAGCTGCAGGGAGACCTTCTGTCAGACATGGAGGCATTGTTAACGTCCAGCAAGGACAGCGTGCTCACATGGCTTTAGGACAGTGCCTGACAACCACTCTCCTTTGCCTCCCTTCTTTCTCTGCCAGCTTTCCACCAACTTCTTCCTCGGACTATCTCCCTTCTGAGAAAAAGCAGACTGGTGCACTGCCATTCAACTTGGATATTTCATCGGAACAAGCCCAAGTCATGTAGGCCAAGAAGCACGAACACCCTCTCCATGCCTTCCAGTGCCTTGTGTTCCCACCAGGAAACACTCGTAGGCCGTGCTGTTTTCAAGGTTTAACGTCCAGCTTTGGATAGCAGACCTGTGCCTCTTACGTGCAGGGTTCCGCATGAGCCACTGCTGTCCACTTGAAGTGCCTTACATTGATGAATTTTAGATGCACCTATTATTGATCAGCAGTTCAGCTGAGGTTGGATTCACAGATACCTTTAAGCATGTTTAGAGGGACAAGTACCGTCCATTATTGATGATAACATTGTGTCGAGCGAGTGCACAGTCAGTGCGCCATTGAGTGCATTGTGTCGCACGAGCCAAACTTACTTTAGACCTGTGTGCCTTACCAACACCGCGTGTGTATTGTCTTTGCAGACGTGCATGCTTGTGTGCCTTATCAAAGTAACGTCTACTATACACAGCTTTTGCTATTGTGACCAGAATATAACGTGTGAAAATTTGCTTTCTGTGGCAGTGGGGCTGCCCTTACTACTAAATGTTCTCGTGCATGAGAACGACGTCTGCTATTTCACTGCTATTTTCGAAGCCTTGAATTTCAATGCAGTATTTTATGCTATTACCCCCAAGTGTTGTGACTTAGTGCAAGGGGAGGCTATGGGAGGGTGTTCTGCAATCGTTAAAAATGGCAGCAAAAAGTACCATGCTTGAACGTCCCTTCCTTTTAAAACTTAAAGTCTCGTCTCTGTGTAGAGGCAGGGCTTGCTCAAAGTGTTGCCTCCGTAGAATGTGCCTTTTGCAGCCTTGGCTCAGATTAAACAGCTGAGTGCAAGGCTCGCTGTCCACTTATTGTGTGCCACTGTTATTCTCGCACATACCTTGTACTGAAGGGGGCGGTGTCGCTAGGAGCAACACATGACCCGCATCATCTTTTTAGTTTTAACAAACTGTCTGTTGTTGTATCAGGAAGTACTATTTGACATGTCAAGCAATAACAAGGCCTTGTGCAGCGCCCACTGGCTTGACCCATAGGGCACACATATCCGCACCTATTTGTTCCTACGTTGTTTATCCTTGTTTTTCTCCCTTCTCCTTTCTCTGTTCTCTTGTTGAAAGAGGAACTTGTATATTTGAGTTAGCTGCATGACTGAGGTTGTCAGCGTCCATTCCATCCATGAATAGAGCTCCTCTCCCTTTGTGAAGCTGTCTGTGACTGATGAGGGGCAAGGCTGATTGCCAGAACCTATGGTTAACACAGCAGCTTCTTGGTACGTTGTGCTGACTTCAAAAGCTCGCATAATGGCAGCTTTTCAGTCTGCTTTTAATGTCTTGCAATGACCTTGTTTTGAAGTTAATCGGCATAGTGCCCGTCATAACATTTTTTTTGTCACTTTTGTTTATTCAATTCAGTACACATATAAGCCTACCTTAGTTTCCTTTCTTTTTCTTGTCCTTTTGTGCAGAGGCACGACATATGTATGCCTAATTGTGCCTCATTAGTAGCTTCCTTTTTCTATACTTTTTATCAAAGTCTTTAGCTGAGGATATGGTTTGTTTTGGTACACGTTTTTAGTAGCCCTTATAAATGCTTATTATACCAGAAAAGTTATACTTTTACTCGCTTGATTTCAGCTTATTTTCATTTTGCCAATTGTAACCCTTGAAGCTGGTGGAAAAAATTGCTAACCATGGTTCTGCCAACAGTCTTGTTACCAGTCCAGCGAACGTGCTTTTGTGCGCAGGGAGAAAATGTTATTTTTCATGTGTGCATGCATGTGTGCGTATGTGTGTGAGAGCGAATGGTGTTTTCTTGTTACATTGAGTTCATCCACCGTGCACGGCATGTGCAAGAGCGCCAGAAGGCTCGTGGCTATAATCTCGGAGCCTTGCTTGTGTCGTCACTTCTATCATTTCTTTTATACATCGCTTACCGAAGTGGAGACTGAGATGAATGTTGTAAGCGACAAAAAAAGAAGAAAAAAGTAGGAGGTACCACAAACTCCTGAAGACCTGAAATCATTCTTTTCTTCTCTCCTTTTTCGTTTCATGAATGACATGTAAAGGATGCTTTTGAGTGCCAAACGTGTGTAAAGCACGTGCAATGTGACGCATCGTCATGAGACGCATTGTTTCGTTATTTTCTTCTTGTACACATCTCTTTTGTCCCTTTTTTTTCACCCTTGTACAGATGTTGTAGCTGCATTTACACAGCCACGATGGACCTTTGCTAAGTAAGAGAAAAGTGACCTAAGTGCCTTAACTGTTTGTGGCATTTTTGTGTTGAAAGCCACGAAATGTAAGAAAAATTAAAAAGGGCCATAAAAGATGAAATATCGATTTCAGGGACAACTGGGTGTGTCCCGCTTAAGCTCCAAGAGCATTGTTAACTGCATTCTTACTACCTACGTGCCTTCTAGCTATCCATAAGCGTGTTGAAACTCAATAAGTGGTGAAATTAGCACGCTTGGCTGCTCTTGTTGACTTATTCCGTGACATGCTAAAGTGATCCCAGATGCAATGCAATGGGTGAGGTGACAATGTGAAGCTGCAACCGTGAAGTTCGCCTTTTTTTGTTTCGGTGCTGTTTTACCGTACAATGTAATGCCTATGAGGACGTTGTCGCTGCACACGAGGTTCTGTTTTTTGCTCCAACGATCATGCTTTGCGTGATTTGCTTTTTGATGAGCAAACAGGCTAAAGTGACAGGTTTGTTTCATTTTTTTTTCTTTTTGATGAGCAAACAGGCTAAAGTGACAGGTTTTTTTTTTTTTTTTTCGGCGGCAAATTGTCAACTTCTGTGAAATGGCGAAGAACGAAGGGAGCCCTCCATCAGTATTAGCACTTTTGTGGTTCTGGTGATCCATTGAGACTTGTCGCATTTAGGATTGACATGTCATCTCATTTATGGTTGTGACTGAAGAAGTACAAAAAAACAATCGACTGCTGCTATGTTCAAAGAAGCAAGCTAAGAAAAGACAAAAAGAAAGCAAAAATGTTATGGGTCACCGGAGAACAAGTATTATAGAAAAGCCTGTATTGTGAGTGCAGGAAAAAGTTGGAGCTGGCCTTTCCTTCCTCGCATAGCACAGGGGACGTAGCTTTTCTTGTTTCTTATTTTTTGCCCCCTTGTCCCCTTTTATATCTTAAGACTGCCCATTCTTGTCACAAGGCATGCAGTGCAGCTTTGAAAGCCTTTTGCTGACAAACATCATGCCGACAAGAATGTTTGGTGCAGTCTCATGTTTGTGCAGCTATCTTTTTTTGTCTTACCGCTTTTAACTGACTCATTTGTGGCGGGTAGAGAAATGGAATTGTTTTTAGATGTCACTTGAGGTGTGCCTTATCTGACAAGTGCAATTGAAAACTCCTGAACATGGCAGCCTTTGTGAAGCCACAGTGCAGAGCAAGCTACCTCTGAATCTGGAAGAAACAGACATGAAGACATGAATTGCGAAGTGTCTTGTCAATGCTGGCTTGGAAGTTCCACTGTGCGACTGCTTGTTGTTAACCACATTGCAGGAGACTTGTTGTGATATGCCCATCCCTCCCTTTTTTTATGTATATTATGTGTATTTTAAATTTCAGTGGTTTTTGGGGAAAGGAAAACAAAAAAAGAGAAAAGGCGAGTGAACAAGTGCTCGCAGTCAAAATTTTAACGTCTAGCTTTTAAAACAATTTATGTACATAAAAAAAGGCTTACTTAATTCCTCCAATATTTGTCATTGTTTGTATTTTTTTTCCCTTATGTTGGCTGTGAACCATGTAAATAAATAATTAATGTTCAAACAACCTCTGCCTACCTTTGTCGTTTTGCCTTCTCATCGTAAAGAAAAAAATATCAGGCGGGCCTACACAATAACATAATACAGATATGTAAAATCTCTTTGCTCTTTGTTGCTGTTTGCGAAGCTTAAGATTGATGATAGGAGCCAGTCTGTTTCATTAGAGACTAGGTGTTATGAAAAGATAGCGACTCATCCAGTGTTCATGTGCATTCATAGGTGTAGACAAGGGCAATATCTCTGGTGGCACTACAACGCTTTACTCTTTCTTTCATACTTGTACACTGTCTGGTAGGACGTGGGCTGTCTTCTCTATTCGCCGCGAGATCGGGCTACAGGTGGCAGCACCGTCGCCGCGCTAGTGTGGATAGGCGGTTGCCGGCGCGTATACAAACGCACACAACAGCGCTTCGTTGTGAGCGATTTGACGCGATTTCCGGCAAACAAAATGCGTTTACTGCAGCTTTCTGGTAATTTGTACGCTCTTCATTCCCGAATTAATGCACGAAGCGCGTCGAACGTTACAATTACTTGTGAGAGAAGCGCATTCTGCCAACGAACGGGTTGCTCGCCTTCGGTGACAGTCGGCGTTTTCGCAATGGGTGACGTTTTCTTGCTGTTTTAATTGTACATGTTTAGCTTGTGTTTAACCTACTACGCACTGCTGCATCGCGCGACTGAATTAACTATTTACTTCTTGTTCATTTGGATGCCCCTCAACAAAAAGAAAGCCCGTATTCCTGCACGATGAGTTGAAATAGCACTTTGTGCATTGCGTGCTCAAATATTCATTCGCATTTCTTATTCAGTTCTCCATGAAATGTAGGACAGTGTATACAGTGTAGGACAGTGGTTTACTGAGGAAATCTACGTGGCTGACAGCGCTTGAGCGCTACGGAGACGTTTAACACGCACACGCTTGTTTTTATTCCAGTAACAGTGCACAAAGGTAACTACAGCACGGAAATTTCTTCGATTGATTACTTGCACGAGAGTAATGGAACAAAGGTCCGGTTATTTCACGGGACCAAAGTACGCTTTTTCATACGAATAATGTCCGCTGCCTTCTGTCAATCTAAACGCAGCACAAACGCTCAAGACAATGTAAAGAAAAAAGATGTGGCTTCGCGTGACATTACTACGACATAAATGTAAACTACGCCGTTTGGATTAATTTTGACCTTCAGCGCTTTTTAACGCGCACATTAATCTAAGTACACGGGTGTTTTTGTATAAATTTCGCCACAAGTTAAAATTGCGCAAGGCAACTCAGTTTTGCGAGTTCCGCGTCATTTCATTTTCTGTCCTTTTTAGGGGCCACTTTAAGTACCGAATTGTCAGACGTGACTTAACAGAAATATTTCTCTAGTGAGACCAGGACCGTACACAACTAAAACCGTCGCGTAACGTATAAACAACACCTAACCAGAACGCTCAAGTACATGCGAGCCTTTTTAATCACCTCGCCGCTAAAAGGCTATATTCACGTGAGATTTAATACTTGTCATCTTTAGGAGAACGCCAAGTGCACTTTGCAATGCGCCTGAACCTCAGAGCGGCACCTACACTGATATGACTCTCGTGAACGGAGGGTACGACGACCACACACAGCACTCTCGACAAGTGCACTCTCTGATCTTATTACAGCACTTATACAGCCGATCAAGGCCAAATGGTTCTTTACATCGTGTTAGGCATACGTACAAGCGGTTAAAGTTGCACTAACGCAACGGAACAAACCGCCTTTTGAGGATCTGCATGACGTACGCGCACATGCAAACACAACGGGGCTAGCAGACGACGCACGGAGCAATCCACACTCACGGCCGGACTCGACTCTCTCCTCCGCTCAGAGATACCGGCCGTGTCCACACTAGGCGCGGTTCAGCCAGAAGCCGCTAGGCGGCGACTCCGCTCGATCTCGCGGCCAATACAGCACTAGTTCTCACTTTGGAGGTTGCATAGAGTTTCTCGCAACGTTTCCCTTTGCCAACACGTGCTGCTCAGTGATTGATGACAAAGGCTGCTTGTCGAAACGTTACAAAATCTGGGATCAAGGCACTGAAAGTCTAAACTAGTCCCTACAAGACCTTGTAAAAAGCTAACTGTATCTATGAGCAGTTCGTCCTTTGCTCAGTATTGCTGTAGCAGAAGGCTCATGAGCAGATGATGTTCAACAATGAATATAGGGGTCCTGGTACTGTGCATGTATTTTTGGCATGACTTCAGAATCCGTTCAGAGATAGTCAGATAGCCAGCAATCCTGTGATGATCTGTCATCATAGCAGTAACAGATGGCTCCGCAGGCAACACTCCTTTCAGTCTTATTGCGGGAAAAACATCAACAATATGCCAAGTTCAAGAGTGCTTTTGTCCTGCTTCGCGCACGCCACCTTAAAGTGGTATTGACACCTTTTTTCGAAGGCGAGTTTACTATGCCAGGCAAATCTCCTGTATGCAGCGACGGCTCTGAGCAAGTGTGAATCTCAGCAAATGCTGATAAGATACTTTATTTTGATATTAAAGTAAATTTTTCCATGGCTTACCTACCGCCATCAACACAAGCTTGACGTCGGGCTACAGTACTAATTCTGGTGACTTCACGCAGCAGTCTGGCTAGTTGCGATGACGTCAGGTACCAAACCTTCCAAGATGGGCCGCTTGTGCGTCACCAAAACATTCAAGATGGCTGCTTGTGCATCACCAACGGAGCCGCGGTGTGGAGCGGCCATGGAAACGTCGCTATAGATGGCTTGCACATGACGTCATGGACGCAGCTTCTAAAGGGAACTGGAGCTCCACGATGGTGGCTTTGATGACAAACAAGTTGTGTCTATGTGAAAACGATGCGGCAGAAACCAAGGTTGGCAGAAATGACCCTGTGCGTGAATAATGAAAGAACCTGCATGTGATGTTTTGATAACATTAATGTGACATCGGAAACATCGTGTCCCCACATGCTGATGCTGCAGCACGGCGCTTTCGGTGACGTCGGTGCAAGCCGTCTATATATTGTGCGAGCTCGTGATGAGAAGCTCACACCGTGTTTTGACGTCAGGGTACAGCAGGAACCGAAACTAGCTTTTAAAAACATACTGTAATTACTTTTTCAGGGCGCACTCGCGCTTAGCACCACCTTTTCTATGCTCTTAAAGGCTCGGCCTTTCATTTGGTGCAAGAAAACGACAACTGAAAATTTTCGTGTCAGTACCCCTTTAACAGAAAACCAACCAGCCCAAACCACTACTCTTCTATGTTACTGTCCTAGAGCAGTGTTTTACAGTAGAAGCTTACATGCATTAATGCGTTGTGGCCACATGATGCATTAGCCAGGCCAGTGGCCTTTCATTTCTTCTTTATTACTTCATCCTATTTTAAGTCAGACATGAGTATTTGAATTGCGCCATGTGTCAACTCTTCACGAAGGAGGAATTTGATGTGCCGTGCCAGCGAAAAGTTGGTGACATTCATGGTAATGTATCGCCTTTATTTTTATCCTGAGCAGACCTAGCGCATATATCTTTTCTTTTTTAGGGGGGGAGGAGGTCAAGCACACTTAATGTATGCTCGTGCGTGTGTTTGTGTGTGCGCGTGTATACACATACAAAACAAAAACATCGGGGGGGGGGGGGGGTGGAGTTGAAAGCCCTCTCCTGGATACGCCAATTAAAGGAGCAGACTGTTTCAAAATCGCCCGCTGCAGGTGTACCAGCTAGCTATCTTCACGGATACATATACCCAGTGGCGGATCCAGAAGGGGGGGGGGGCGGTAGGGGCAATCGCCCCCCGCCCCTGCCTGCAGTGCCTGTCGCCCACCTACTTTATCCATTAGACAAAAGGGGGAAGGAGAATCTTGCCCCCCAGCCCTGTCAGGTGAAGGAACCGCCCCCCCCAAAAGTTGGCACCTGGATCCGCCCTGCATATACCCGAGGTAGGCGTTATTTGCTCAGCAAATCGCAGTTTTGAGTAGGCTAGCTTATCCGCGCGCAGGTTCTGCGAATGATCGAACTTTCAAGAGATTCCGAGACTGCAGACAGAGGCGGGAAGAACGAACTCAGAATTAAATCAGTGCAGGGCGACATATATATTTCTTGTGAAAGCGGGCTGTATGTCATGGTTCGGTGTACGTGTTTCAGTGCCACGGCCACTGCCAAACAACTTTGTGCATGCTGAAACTATGACTAATTTGAAGTTATCCAGCGTAACAGAAAGGAAAAGGGCTATCATGGCAGCAGATCGCCGTCGCCAGTTACGTTTCATGCACTGCTTTTGTTTGGCTTAGCTTTAGCATAGAGAAAGAGAAACGAGCGAAACAAAAATTTGGCTGCATGGCCCTCGGTAGTGTCCACTATTAGTTTTGTTTCCCTTAATTCCTGGACGCCTGCAGCTGTGACTTTTCGTGTAGCTCAGTATGCTCTCTGGCATGCTCCGAAGAATCAAGAATCTAGAGTTACTGTATATGCTACCTTTCTACCTAATTTTATTTTCGATTCATGGGCGCCGCCATCTTGGACTGATAAGCGATTGTTCTGCCTGTTTTCTACGTCACAATATGAAATGATCATGGTCAAGAAACGTTGAATGTACCGGCCCAGGCGTTTTCGTGCGTGCGAGTTCACCGTAGCACTGTTTGTTTATTTGATACGGATACAAAACTGCAACGTTATCAGTCCAAGATGGCGGCGCTTGAGCGTGTGCGGAAAATGGTACAAGAATCGACCTGGTGTTGCCATCTACCGGGAGGCGGTAAACAATAGCAACAGTAGATGGCGGCACCAGGCCAGGCCGCGGAACTCAAATACGGACAGCAATATAAGCGGGACGGGACCTTGACGCTTGTGTTATGCTGCCGGCCGTAGTGTAAGGAATAACCATCGATTTGCCCGGTTATGAGTCTACGTATTCTATGGAAGGTGTCCTTATACCATTCACAAGGTTAGGTCTGTGTTCCAGGCGGCTGCACGGATTGGTGCTGCAGTTGCTGGCTGTAGGAGGGGGTGACACACCGGGCCCGTGCCCCCCCCCCCTCCCCACCCGGAATTTTTTTTTGCCATGGGCATACAGAGCACAATATGAGACTTGACCGCATCAACGACCGCATCTGCCTGCCCGGCCCCCACTTCAGATGAAGGAGTGCCCCCATGAAAAAAATCTTTGCCTACGCCCCTGACCCCAACATCACTCTTTCATTCGTCACATTTTCGTACTTGAGAATATCGTCGATGATTTTCATAAAATTTGATTTGGTGGGGTTGATCGCTCCCCCGAGGCAGCGGGTTAAATCTTAGGCCTAGGGTAGCACTTGACCACTATAGAAAAATACCATCCGGGCTGAATTTATGCTGTAAAAAAAAAGAGCCATGTTCAGTCCTTGACACGCAGTGTCACGTGTGGTAACATCGTTTGCGTAGTCAGAAGTCAACATAAGGTACATGTACAAAAAAAAAAAACAGAGCTAACCAACTATTCTGTTGACATGCGTAGAAATAAATGTCGTCTACATATATTGTCCAGTGTTGCGGAATTGCCACTCCGGAATTGGAATGACTCCGGAATCATTACACATTTTCGCTACCCCGGAATGGAATGGGGACAACGCTTGAAGGAATGGAATGGGAATGGAATTAAGCGCCTTTTGGACGGAATGGATCAAATGGGAATGGAATTACGTCTTTTTTTTTGAAAATAAAGCACGTTTTCGTCTACGCGCTGTTTTTCAAACTTCAAACATTAGTAAGTCAGAGCCTCAAATTTATAGTAAAGCAGTGTTTATAATGGCTTCGCTGATTACAAGCACGGTACATTTATAAGCAACGCGCCTACTACCATTATGTCCTTATATGGACTGTGTTAATTGCTCCGAAATTTGTCTCTATCCTTCGCGTAACCGCGGTTATATGCTGTTGGTATCCGTCGTGCGGAACTACGGCGGCGGCATAGCCCCCCTTACGCCCATAGGTCGGCGAAAAAATTGGAGCTCGCTCAGACTCACTCAAGAAATAGATTTTGCTCTGAGGGCTCACTCGCACTCAGACTCGCCAAAATTTTCCTCAACCGGACTCACTCAGACTCACACTCACTAAACTTTTTCTCAACCGGACTCACTCGGACTCAAACTCACCAACATATTACTCAGCTGGACTCACTCAGACTCACGGCGTCACCTGAGCCTGAGTGAGTAGACTCATGAGTCCGTTGGCGTGAAATTAGCTTTTTCGATTATGTTTGCAATCCTATTTAACCCCAATGTCTTACATATTGGCGCTCTACGATACGCCTTTTGATCTTGTACCTTCAAATACGAGTTATCATCATATATATCATACGTCGTCATTATTATATATCAATTCAGTAAGGACATTTTTATGAAATACGCGACTCACACGAAATATTTTTACCAAGAACTTCCCATGAAACAGTTGGCAGGAGGAGGTCATGGCACCCCTTCCCCTAACTCACGCCTCTGATCAATAAATATTGAGGAGGCGCATCAATGCTAGTGTGCTGAGATATGTGAATAGACTTGAGTATAAACGTAAGGCTGATAGTAATGCTGAAAATGAGTAGGTAGGACCATAAGTCGGCAACAAAAGGTGGAGCTCACTCGGACTCACTCAAGAAATATATTTTGCGCTTAGGGCTCACTCGGACTCAGACTCACCAATATTTTCCTCAACTGGACTCACTCGGACTCAGACTCAGTAAACTTTTCTTCAACCGGACTCACTCGGACTCAAACTCACTAAAATATTACTCACCAGGACTCACTCAGACTCAGATTCATAGCCCGATCTGAGTCTGAGTGAGTCGACTCATGAACAGAGACCGGATTTTAGGCAAATGCCTATTTTGTTCCTTGCATTCCTATCGTGCCACTTTGATATATTGTGGGCATTCATTAGACACATCTACCCTCCTCGTACATGGCCATCATCATGGGTGTTCGTCGTCTTCATCTGTAGTGGGAACTCGGCTTGATTGTGATCTGTGCCTCGGGTGTGGTCGCTTCACCGTGCCTTCGGGGCCTAATAAAGGTCGCGCTAACCGTTGCGTCACAAGTGGTGGAGGCTGCTCATCGATCTTCCTGCCTCTCGCAACCTGCTCTACCTCCTGGAGCTCCGCTCAGGTCGCCGTCTGTACCAGGTGTCCGGTAACATGCCTCAGGACGAGCCAACCGGCGCACCTGCATCTACCTCCACGGCCCCGACTACCGCGGCCTATCCACCCTGGATTATCAGTGGCCACCAGCGTGATCCCCCCATGTTCGCCGGACTTCGAGGTGAAGATGTGGAAGATTGGTGGACCACTACGACCGAGTGAGTTCAACAAACAACTGGGATGATCCGGCCAGCTTCGCCGTGTATCTTTCTACCTCACAGACGTCGCGAAAACGTGGTATTTCAATCACGAAATTGATTTCACGGACTGGACCCATTTCAAGCAACAGCTTCGCCAAATTTCGGTACTCCTGCAGTTCGTTCTGCCCTCGCAAAGAATACGTTGGACACTCGCAAGCAACAACTTGGCGAATCCTACACCTCATACATTGAGGATGTGCTTGCTCTTTGCCGCCGTTTCAACACCTCCATGACCGAATCGGAGAGGGTTCGCCATCTACTGAAAGGCATCGGCACTACCGCCTTCAATGCGTTGGCCATACAGAACCCGACCACAGTCGCCGACGTTGTTGCCACATGCAACGCCTAGAGGAACTCGAGTCTCAGCGGTTGCCGCCGGATAGCCCTGACAACACCGCCACCGCCGATCCCTCGTTGCGTGCTATGATCCGCGCGATTATACCGGGAAGAGCTGCAATCTCATAGGCCTATCAGCGACCCCGAGTCCACCTCCCGCCTCCAGCACTTTTTTGCGTGACGTGATCAAGGAGGAATTGGCGTTCCATGGCTGCTCCAGCGTATGTGGACTCTCTGACCCCTCGACTCCAGCCAACGTACGCACAAGTCGTCGCTGGTTCACCAGGCGTCGTGCAATCGATGTCTGCACCTCGACGCCGGTACACCTGGCTTCGTGATGACACCGAGTGCACCTAGCCAGCCCTTTCACCCAACATGGCGATCGCCTCGTCCGGTGTGCTATTTTACTGCGGGTATCGTGGCCACATTGCACGCTTTTGTCGTAAAGCGTCAGCAGGA